>NC_059373.1:4494721-4749721 GCF_019703515.2 Myxocyprinus asiaticus | reverse complement strand
TTTACACAGTTTGCATGTTACACAATATACAAACTGAAAAGTTAGAGGCATATTCCCGCAGTAGTGTAACGAGGCATTCATAGGACACTTTGGCAGATAAATAAGAGGTGTTGGATACAAGGAGGCTTCTGTTTATGAACCTTACCACCTCTATTCTTGTTCTAAAGATCACTATAAAGTGAGTGACGTTTTAGTCCAGAAGAAGGCTCCTCAAGTTCCTTTCTCCTGGTTTAAGTCCACCACCTGGATTCAGGCTCCGGTGACAAATGACATCCCAGGTCCCGGGACCTACAGCCCTATCAAACACCAGAGCCTGTGAAGAGAACCGTTCTACTGTAAGTGATCAGTTAAAATGTGCTACATTTGTCATTCTGCTTTTGGTACACTGTGGAAGTTGGCATATTCAAATACCAGGTCAGTCTCAGTATATCCTTCAGAATGGATTAAGGCGATTTATTTTTGTTATATAAATCTGATTTCAGTGCATGAGGAGACATTACCTGGGATTATCAGCGCCACCTCTGATTCCCGCTAAAGCTCCGCCCTTTCCCGCTCCAGGACACAATGATATAGTGAACTATAACGATCCCGTCAATCTCCTCGTGTCCAGCGCCGCCTTCCCGCCGCAGGTTGATGCAGGAAACCAAAGGACAGGAAATACCTGGTCCAGGTAACACTTGTGTCATCTCTGCTTCAATAAAAACACAGAATATCCAAAAAATCACATTTGTTGTTTGGGAATAGTGATCTAAATTTCATGTACCCAGTTTTCTATGAACCCACGACCCTGTCAAAGACATCTTTCTTGTACAGTCCTGCAAGAAACTGGATACCGTCTTAAATAATTGTCAAAATTGTGACAAATGTTTGTAAAAAAAAATGAATTAAAAAAATTCTTAATTAACTATTTGTATGTTTTGATCACTTGTCATAAATGGCTATGTTAGTCTACACCAGGGCTACTACGATATGGAAAATTCAGGGGCCATTAAGCAGTAAGCCAATAGCCTTGAATGCTTAATTTTTATATATGCTGTATATAATATATATGTAATATATACAGTATATATATATATATATACATGTATTTAAGTAAATATATAATGCATTTAGTTTACATTTGAGAAACAGTCAAATAGAAAGAGCAAATTCCAGTTTCGTTTGTAGTCTTTTTGTATGACTCAGTGTATCCCTTGGATGAGTGGCAAAACATCCTAAAAAGAAAACCATGTCTGTTTGCTTTTGATGGACTTCTGCCATGATCTAAACATAAGAAAGCTCTCTCAAATAAAAGTATTGAGCTGTTTTTATGGTGTGAATCAAGTCTGAATACAGCAGACACAGCTGAGATCCTTCTCAACTCTTGATCCTTCAACAACTGATCGTGCATCTGCTGGAGTAACATTACAGGGACAATGTTGTTGTGAGTGATGTGTTTCAACTGCTCCTGGGTCAGTGCTGTTATCAAAGGCAAGATCAGCGGTTGCAGGACTAAAGGAGGGCGTGGAGATGTGCGCTCATTGCAACAATGTAAAAATATAGGAGGGGATTTTACCGAATGCTCATGACTTCACATTGTGCTCAGCAGATTCAGTGAATGACCCCTGCCCAAGGTTAACATTATTCATAAAATAGTTTAATGCATGCAATGATCTGTTTTTATTTTTATATTATTATGATGATTTAACAGCTGATGTCACACTTCTAAAGATGTTGTTTGAGATTGTGATTTCATTAGGTTGCAGATTATGTAGATAATGACAACAAGTAGGGGATCGTGTACTGTCTGCTTTAAAAGCTTTGAAATAATATCTACTTATGTAAGAATGCAACATTATGGTTCTGGAAGTAAAATTCCCATTCATTTTTTCCATAGGGAAATTGATTTTGTTAGTGATAACTAACAATCCTTTAAAGACAGACCTACAATGAGCTCCAAGGTTGTTAATCTGCATTATTTCAACTTCCTTTTTTAGTAACCGTGTTTAATAGTGGAATTCTTGGTGAGGAACTACACTACCCATGATCCTGAAGAGAAAGATTCACCAATCAGAGAATCGCGGCAAACAAAGTGCGGCAAAAGAGCTCTGCAGCGACCGCCCGCTTCCACGACGCGCTGTGAATGAGGCAATCGAGTCGCTCTGCGCAACTCTTAAACCACTTATTTATTTCTATATCTGAATATTTTGCAATATACTTTAAATATATTGATTCTGTTCTTATAATCAGTAGTTTTATATTTTCCCGTCATTTTTTGCTTAATTTCGTCATTCGCAAAGCTTCATGGGATTGTAGTTCATTCCCTCGTTAAAGTCTTTATGTCCAATTTTCAAATATGTTTTTGCTTCAAATTACAAATTTTAATGGTGTGATTCGCCTCGTAGCTTGTTGTTTTGGTTCATGGCTTAGAACTCTTTTATGAAGAGCTTTATTAAATCCCTATGGAAAAAATGAATAGGGAAAAATACTTTTGGAACCAAGATTGGCCGGCACTGTTGCACAGTCTTGCATTTGCATTTATTTTATTTGGTTCATGACCCTAAATTTGTCGGTATGGGAGGTCTATAGTAAATTGATGTGCCATGGATGAAAATTTTGAAATAGAGAGCAGTAATAAGAGACCAATAATGCCAAATGTGTGTTGCAGCTGTTTTGACCACCCCTTATCAGCAGCTGTGGATATATTCAAATGCTGACCTCATCATTGTCTGACAAGGCTTCTGTTTTTAATGTATTTCTGTGTATATTATATACAGATTGCATCAACTGTTTCCAATTACTCTGAGCACGTTCAGATTGTGCAGCGATGACAGAATTTTCTCTTTTGTGTAAATTAATTCATCTTATTCCAAGATGGCTGTTGCTGTCGCTGTCTACTTTTATTGGATTCTTGGAGTGACTCTCAGCCACAATGAGAATGGAATATTTAATCCAGTTTGTGGTTTTGACCTCTTAAATTAATCCTGTTTCAATATCATAATGTATAAAGCACTGAGAGATTGCATTGCCTAGATGCCAGAAGGCCACAGCTGAGACCCAGAGGAAATGCATTTGAATGAAAGCACTACTGAGTGCAACTTGGTCACCAGTGCCAGTGCTAGCCATTTGGGGGCCATGCAAAGCATGCTAGTAAGTAGAAATCCTCTGCCAGGTTCAGTTAACCAAACAAAAAATATTAAGGTTGTCCCAATGCAAATGGATTTAGTAAAGCTGACAAGACACTTTTTTTTTTTTTTTTTAGTTGAATCAATTTAGTTAATATAAGTTCCCATGGTTGCATGAATTTTTAGGAGTCATATGAACATGGGAGGATTGAGTAAAACTGACAATTGTGCAAGTAAATTTTTTTGAGTGTTTAAAACTGTAGTAATATGGCATTATCAAAACATTGCTGTTACTTTGTGCATCCTGACTAGCCTGACAAAGCGACACTGGCACAAACGAATTGAATGAGTTAGGTCTGGGAATAAATTTCTTTTTCGACCACTGGCAGATGGGGACAGTGTTTGGGAAACTTGTTTGAAAACAATGCTTATTTTTGCAATTGCATATGGGGACACTTTCTGTAATTTTGCAGAAGACATTAAAGGAGGATTCCAACATGAAATAATTTTAACCAGCTCCAACGTGGCCCAAACTGACCGCATTCTGACCCGTGTCATCTCGACAAAGCCTCTTTTTATCACATTTTAACCATTCCCTGTGGCAGCCAGACATAACTGAGCCGATTTTAGATTTAGTACGCATGGACTGCGCCAGAGTGCCTGATACTCATACTCAGACATTACAGCTGCACAGATCTCAATTGTTTAACTCATGACTGATTAGATCTACGTTTATCTCTAAGTACCCACCAGCATGGACTAAAACCAGTCTGTGAAAACTGCCCTCCTGACTGTATTGCATGCGGTTTTGTGACCGCTGTGTTATTTCTGTGTCTGCATCAGCTTTATTTTGGTTGATTTTAAGGTTTTATTAACCATTTGATTATGTTTTGGAAATGTAGATAACTACCAACAGAGAACGGCATCATCTGCTAATTTAGTGCTGGTATTGTTGGCAGGGTTGTATCAGTGGTACCAGATGGCTGATTTGCTCCATGCTGCTATTATGGCCTGATTTCAACCCTTAACAGCTCTAGTTAAAGTATTAAAAAAAGACTACACTCTGCTGACGTAATTTCACACTGGTTTACACATGGCCCACTCCAGTGGCAATCAGAATGACATTTCTAGCAGTCTCAAATTGGTGATGTATCTTTTATAAGGTTCTGTGGGTCTCTGATTGGTGCTGTTATCTGTTATAACCTGAGGGACTTGAACATGGTTCATTTTAGCTTGTATTTGTGGGGATAGCCTTAGTTCTTGAACCACTGTCTGCCACTGATCATTTTAAATCTAAATTAACGTTTTGTAGTTATTTCAAGAGAAACAAAATGGATATCAGATGGTTACTGATCTGTGTCAAGGGAGGGCTGTTATTTAAAGAAATTAAATGGATGCTGTGTTAATTACAGATACAGTTTCAAAGTTTTGTATATATATATATATATATATATATATATATATATATATATATATATATATATATATATATATATATATATGTATATATACAGCTTTGGAAAAAATTAAGAGACCACTGCAAAATTATAAGTATCTCTTGGTTTACTATTTATAGGTATGTGTTTGTGTAAAATGAACATTTTAGTTTTATTCTATAAAGTACTGACAACATTTCTCCCAAATTCCAAATTAAAATATTGTCATTTAGAGCATTTATTTGCAGAAAATGACAACTGGTCAAAATAACAAAAAAGATGCCGTGTTTTCAGACCTCAAATAATGTAAAGAAAACAAGTTATTCATTTTTAAACTACACAATACTAATGTTTTAACTTAGGAAGAGTTCAGAAATCAATATTTGGTGGAATAACAATCACAGCTTTCATGCGCCTTGGCATGCTCTCTACCAGTCTCTCACATTGCTGTTGGGTGACTTTATGCCACTCCTGGCGCAAACATTCAATCCGCTCGGCTTTGTTTGATGGCTTGTGGCCATCCATCTTCCTCTTGATCACATTCCAGAGGTTTTCAATGGGGTTCAGGTCTGGAGATTGGGCTGGCCATGACAGGGTCTTGATCCGGTGGTCCTCCATCCACACCTTGATTGACCTGGCTGTGTGGCATGGAGCATTGTCCTGCTGGAAAAACCAATCCTCAGAGTTGGGGAACATTGTCAGAGCAGGAGGAGGCAAGTTTTCTTCCAGGATAACCTTGTACATGGCTTGATTCATGCATCCTTCACAAAGACAAATCTGCCCGATTCCAGCCTTGCTGAAACACCCCAGATCATCACCGATACTCCACCTGGTCGTCTAATAGTTAGATGGAGACCTGGAGAGGCCTTCAAGCCACAGTGTCTCGCACCCACTGTGAAATTTGGTGGAGGATCAGTGATGATCTGGGGGTGCTTCATTTTACTCAAACACATACCTATAAATAGTAAATCCAGAGAAACTGATAATTATCTATTATCTATCTACAGTATCTATCTATCTGCCTGTCTGTCTGTCTGTCTATCTATCTATATACACACTTTTTATATATCTAATAAATATATAAAATATTCAACCATACTTAAATACTAATACTAAAAAGAAATACCTAACCTCATTCAACATTTAAGAGCTACATTTATGAAAATAGGTAAATGTTACACAGGACAGTTTTATTTACATTAAATAAGCCATAAGCTCAAAACAATATTTAAGCCTATTTTTAAGAATTAAGCATTTCAATTTCTTAACAATTTCCATCAAATTGAAATGATCTAAAATATTTAACTAAATTAATAAAACTAAAAATATCTAAGGTTTAAGGTTTAAAGTTTACTCGATTCAATATGATGGACATTTGTTATGAAAATGTAAATCTTAAAATTATTTGTTTGAGTGTATAATCATTCTACTAATAGCCTACAATACACAACTGAATGTCCTTTTTTGATCATCAGTAAAATAAATATACTGTTTGTATCGACACATGTCAGTCTAGCCAGTATTTTTGAGGATTTCTGAAATAGAGGAGTCCAGTTATCCAGTGGGGAACATTAAAGGATGTGTGGCTCATAACTCAAGTCCATCCATCAACAAGAGAGGGGAAGCCATTCTGCCAAACCTAGAAAAACCTTTTCCTTTACACCAGCTGAAGAAACTGAAGCATTCCCATTCGTTTATTCTGTACAATATTTAGTAGTATTAAATCAAAAATATGAAATCTTAACGCTGATAATGTTTCTACATAGGGCGACTGTGTATAGCTGTCCCCCGTCCAGTGAAATGGAACAGTCCATTTGCAAGGCAGGGACCGTCCCGCACAGAGCGACTGTATTCCGTAAGCGGTTTCTCTGTTATGGGAAGGGCCCCGGACCTGGGCCCCTTTCTTTCTCCTCGAGTTTAGTTTTCACAGCTTTGCTAAAATCACACATTTCGATGGGAATAGAGAAGACAATTGCGCGTCCATCAGATTAAATCAACAGTCGTTCTTTTTTCCTTAATTTATTTTTTTATTTATTTATTTATTTATTTTTTTTTGTACTCAGCTGGTTGTTTTTGATCAGATTTAAAGGGGCACTCCATTCGGGTGTGTTTAATATCTGTATGATCTGGGAGTTCCTCTTTTTGCGCGTCTTTTTTGGACCTTGTAATGGAATGACCGACTGCAAACCATGAACAAAATGGAGAACAAGGCTCTAGAGAGCAGTTTTGAAGAAAAACTCACGCTTTCGGAAAAAGGTAAGTACTATGGAATTGAAGAAATATGCACAACACGTCCACGAATGCGCGAAAAGCCCCTTGGATAAGCCCACGGGTGCGCCGAATGCGCTCAATATTTCCTTTGTAGCCCATTAACCCACATGCGACCAGCACATTTTATGGTTCTTCCAGAATAACATAGTTTTATATTTTTAGTTTTATCGCGTTATGCATGACTGCATTAATAAGTCAAAGGTGGTTGATGGTTGCTTTCGTGCCACCTGTCGTTAAAACGCGTCAGAACACAATAAAAACAGCGGTCCAGTTGCGCATGACCTGGATAACGGGTTTACGCATTTCTGTGCGCATTATTTTTTTTAATTAATGTCAATGCTCTTACTTATGACTAATAACGCGTTTTGGATTGGAGATTCACTCTTTTGTAGATTTCACCATAACGATATTTCATGGAAATAACCTTCGGTGCTTGTCAATATTTAATGAGGGTCCACGTTAACGAATTTACGCGCAGCGCCGGTATGCGCAAAAGCAGCCGGTCAGATCTATGCGCAGGTCCAACTCCCTTCACTAAAAGCCTTTTTCAGCATCATATGGAAACCCGTTGGCGTTTCATTGTTACCATGAATTAAGTGACTGATTTGAGATCTTCTCTGTAAACTGAGGCAGCACTATATTTCAAAAAGCATGCTGAAATGGTGAATGCACTGATATTAAGGCAAACGCATCACCATGAAGTGAGTTTCATTATCATTTATATGGAAGACAGAATTTATTTTTGTAATGGACCTTATTTAACATGGGTGGAGTAGCCTTGAGTTGAAACCCAAATGTTCCGGGTTAAAAAAAAAAGTTGTAAAAATAAAGGTGCTGCAAGTCTCTTTTGGATTAAAGTGAATGTTTCATGAAAAGTCCTTAGTTAGTCTGAAATTGGATGCAATCCCTCACAGTTTGCAATAGATTGCCTACTGTATATTCACATGTCACATTTAATGGCAAGGTCAAATGCGGCTTCCAACTGTGTGATTGCAGGTAGACCAATGCCAGTAGATCAGCGTGTGTTGCTAAGGCAACATCCAGTCATTATCTCACCAGGTCATAGTTTGAGCTCCTGTCTCTTAGTCTGATGGATGCAAGCTGTTTCTACAGCATGTAGACTTGTGTGGCCCTAAACGGTATACACTGAAAACCCTAATAAGTTAACTTGTTCCCTCAATTGAATTGAGTAATGGTGTCCCCAAAACTTGTGTAATTAAGTTCACTTAACTTGATGTTCATATGGAATGAACTTTGCTATTTAAGTTAAAGGAATTTTCCAGGTTCAATGCAAGTTAAGGCATAATATTGATTACCACAAAAATGTATTTCAACTCGTCTCGTCTCTCCTTTTCTTTTCTTTTTTCTTGGGGGGGGGGTTTCTCCCCTTTTCTCCCCAATTTCGCATGCCCAATTCCCAATGCGCGCTAGGTCCTCGTGGTAGCATAGCAGTTCGCCTCAATCCGGGTGGCGGAGGACGAATCTCAGTTGCCTCCGCGTCTGAGACAGTCAATCCGTGCATTTTATCACGTGGCTTGTTGAGCACGTTACCGCAGAGACATAGCGCGTGTGGAGGCTCACGCTGTTCTCCGCAGTATCCACGTACAACTCACCACGCGCCCCACCAAGAGCGAGAACCACATTATAGCGACCATGAGGAGGTTACCCCAATGTGACTCTACCCTCCAACCGGGCCAACTGGTTGCTTAGGAAGCCTGGCTGGAGTCACTCAGCATGCCCTGGATTCGAACTTGTGACTCCAGGTGTGGTAGTCAGCGTCTTTACTTGCTAAGCTACCCAGGCCCCCCGTCCCTCCTTTTCTTAAAAAAAAAAAAAGCACAAATCTGGGTTATAGTGAGGCACTTACAATGGAAGTGAATGGGGGCCAATTTTTGAACGTTAAAATACTCACTGTTTCAAAAGTATAGCCACAAGACAAACAATATGTGTGTTAACATGATTTAGTGTGATAAAAGCACTTACAAATCTTTTCTGTGTAAAGTTATAGCCAATTTTACAACTTCGTTACCATGGCGATGTAGTGTCAACAAACCCTAAAACCCTAAAACAACTGTAAAATTGACAATTTAAACAACTTTACAGCTCAAATAATACATGAGTATTAACAGAAAAATGAATGCAAGTGTTTTTATAAAATTATAAGCTTCACATTTCTGTATTTAAACCCTCCAAAGATTGGCCCCATTCACTTCCATTGTAATTGCCTTTAACCTCAAATTTAGATTTTTTGCTTTGTTTTTTGCTTTTTAAAGAAAAGGAGGAGCGAGTCAAAATTTATTTTTGTGGTAATCAACATTATGCCACAAATGCTGTCGACCGAGCTTAACTTGTGTTGAACCCGGAACATTCCTTTAATATAACTAGATGCAAGTAGATTTACCTCAGAGTTTCTTTTTCAATGTTGTTATTTCAACTCAATAATTTTAATGGAATGGACTCAAACATAGGTCGTACAATAACACAGCTTAAATAATGAAGATTATAACTGATTCTAGTTCAATCTCCACCTCAGAAATGCATACTTCAGTTGCACATGCACA
Source organism: Myxocyprinus asiaticus (assembly GCF_019703515.2). Classification (NCBI taxonomy): domain Eukaryota; kingdom Metazoa; phylum Chordata; class Actinopteri; order Cypriniformes; family Catostomidae; genus Myxocyprinus; species Myxocyprinus asiaticus. The sequence goes on along the minus strand of NC_059373.1, from coordinate 4,740,349 downwards.
AGGAGAACTGAGATAGTGTTAACAGGGTCCAACTTGACTAAAGGGGACACAGATCACCCTTATGGTGACATCACACGAAACAACTATTTGCAACAAAACAACATAAATAATACTACAAAAGAGCTAAAACCTATATTAATTCTGAATAACAACTATTTAAATGCACCCACAAGTTCCCTTTGACCAAGAAACAAAAAATTAAATAATTCAAGCGCAAGACAACTCATTTTTGTGCTCAATAGTAATTAACACAAATCTTAAGTCTTTGGATTTTTAAGAAAAATAAGTTCAAGGAACTTAGATATTTGAGTAACAGTATGAGCCCCAAAACTTGATATTTCAAGTAGTTTAATTAAGACAACTTGACATTTCCTGTAAATGAAAACATCAGGGTTCACAGTGTATAATAGGCATTGTATAAAACACATACTTATGTGGTGCCTGTGTTAAAGACAGAACGCCTTCTCCGAAGGTTTGCATTTCTCTTATAACATTTTGTACTGAAAACAAGTCTGCAAGATTTTGCAGGATATTTAATGATGCTAAGGCAAGCAACACAATTATTATTGCTCATATTTCAGGTTAAAGATGTGGAAAAAAAACCCCTAACCATAAGTATTAAACTTTAATGCTATGCTACAGATATGAGTGGCACCTCAAATTGTGGCTTGTTGAGTTGTTCTATTACTTTTCTAAGCAAACAGACTTATGATTGACTTATATTTTAAAAAGGGGGGTCCAGGGTAGCTCAGTGGTAAAATACGCTGGCTACCACCCCTGGAGTTCGCTAGTTCACTAGTTCAAATCCCAGGGCGTGCTGAGTGACTCCAGCCAGGTCTCCTAAGCAACCAGGAGGGTAGAGTCACATGGGGTAACCTCCTTGTGGTCGCTATAATGTGGTTCGTTCTCAGTGGGGTGCGTGGTGAGTTGAGCGCAGATGCCACGGTGGATGGCATGAAGCCTCCACATGCGCTATGTCTCCATGGCAACGCACTCAACAAGTCACATGATAAGATGCGTGGGTTAATGGTCTCAGACGTGGAGGCAACTGGGATTCATCCTCCGCCACCCGGATTGAGGCAAGTCACTATGCAACCACTAGGACTTAAAAGCACACTGGGAATTGGGCATTCCAAATTGGGTGAAAAAGGGAAAGAAAAAAAAAGGGGGTCCAAGACATATCTAGGGACCAGAATATTTTAGAGACTTGGAGGTGGAGTCTTTTGGATTGAGCCAGTAAGCGTTCACAAAGTGTCCACTCAGAACACCCTAACAATGCCCTAGCAACCACAGAGAACACCCTGGCAACTGCATAGACAAGTAATGGTAATCACCCTAACTCATGGTGGTGGCGAGTTTTACACAGGCAAACAAGAAAATGTAAAAATTTAGTTCTGTATTATTCTCGCATTTCTAAAAACGTCATATTTTCTTGAACGGCTGTCATTTAGTTCTGATCTGGTTCCTTCCCAAGTCTTTTTCTGGCATCAGTTATTCACATCCTGTTAATGTAAAGCTGCTTCCAGATCAGTGGCAGCTGCATATCTCATACCTTGGGTCATTTGAGTCACTGACACCAGTGTGGAATTATTATCAGCTCTGGTTGAGGCCTTGTCTTGTAGCCTGAGGCTCAGAGAAAGAAAGAGAGAGAGACGGGTCAGAGAATCCTCTGTACAGCAACATTGATTGCTTTGTAGTGCATGTTTTGGGTGCAGAACCAAACCTCTCCAAGACTGAACTTGTTCAAAGGGAACAAGATGAGACAACACGGCTCTCTCTACAAAAACTATCAGGCTTTCTCTCTCACACACTGGAAGATGTTTTCTGTACACTTAGTGTACTAGGATTGTGCTTGATAAGACAGATCTTTATTTTGCTGGATTTGAAGTCTGTTTAGAGCAAACAGGTCCATACTTTTTAAAAGAAAGTTTCCAATTCTAACCAAAAAGGGTTTTAGGGCCTGGTGTCAAAGGAGAACCCTTTTAAGTTGCACAAATAACTTTTAATTCTCTAGTTCTATAGAAAACCATCTATGAACTGGTCAATAAGAACCCTGAAACCTATACACTGATCTGAAGAGGGAGTGTCAGAAACAAACTTTTCCATTTGGGGCAAAAATGCCCCATGGATTAAATATTTCATGAGCATTTTTATATTTTTATTTTTTTGAGGGCATTTTTCCCCCAAACATATAAAAAAATATATGTACTCTCATCCTTTAATTCAAATAATTCTATTGAATCAATTTGATAAATTTGGCAACAAGTTCTCAATCTGAATAATTCGATTTGAGAATATGTTATCTCCTATACAGAAAATTAAATCAACATTAAATAATATTTTATGTAAGGGTCCTGGGTAGCTCAGCGAGTATTGACGCTGACTACCACCCCTGGAGTCTTGAGTTAAAATCCAGGGTGTGCTGAGTGACTCCAGCCAGGTCTCCTAAGCAACCAAATTGGCCCGGTTGCTAGGGAGGGAAGAGTCACATGGGGTAACCTCCTCGTGGTCATGATTAGTGGTTCTCGCTCTCAATGGGGCGTGTGGTAAGTTGTACGTGGATCGCGGAGAGTAGCATGAGCCTCCACATGCTGTGAGTCTCCGCGGTGTCATGCACAGTGAGCCACGTGATAAGATGCGCAGATTGACGGTCTCAGAAGTGGAGGCAACTGAGACTTGTCCTCCGCCACCTGGATTGAGGTGAGTAACCGTGCCACTACGAGGACCTACTGAGTAGTGGAAATTGGGCATTCCAAATTGGGAGAAAAGGAAATAAAAATAAATAATAAACAAATATTTTATGAGATAATATTTCAGAGATGTATTGTGAAAAGCGCTATACAAATGAAAATGTCTTGACTTGGCATTTTAGGAGCATAAACACATTCTTATTTAATGGCTGTGTTAAAAACAGATCTCTTTCTTCAAAGGTTTGCATTTCTCACACAGTATTTTGTACTGAGAACAAGTCCGCAAGATTTGATGATGCTAAGTGTATATTTTGATGCCAAGGTAAGCAACACAATAATTATTGCTCATATCTAGGGTTCAAGATTTGAATAAACTCCAAACCTTGTTTGCTACAGACATGGATAATACTTCAAATTGTGCAGCTTATTGAGGAAAGTTGTGCTTTTACTTTTCCAAGCAAGAATTTTTCATTTTAAGGGGTATTTTTGTCACTTTTGGTGGCCCCTTAATTTTTGACCCTGACCAGTACATAGATGTATTGCTAAAGAATTAGAAAATACAAAGTTCTTTGTGAAACTTCAAAAGCTTCTCCAATGGCATCAGTATATAAACCTTTATTGGTTCTCATTGAAACCTTTATTTTAAAGAAAGAAATAGCATCAAGAACTTAATCTCCAGAGAATCATATTGTCAACTCAGGAACCCTTTGCATTGAAAAATGGTTCTTGATCAGAAGAAATTACTTTGTTGAAAGTGCTGGCAAGAACAATTGAAGAGCCTTTATTTTTAAGAGCAGATACATATGAGAACATCCAGATGATTTGTTTCCTTTGGGCTGAAGTTATTGATAAAGGCTCTTCTCTGGGTTAATAATTGTGTGCCATGGATATTCTCATTCTCAGACAATCAGAGTCAATGACGAAATATTTCCTGTTTTTTTCTTTTTTTCCCCGAGAGGTCTTGGAGGTTTGGAAATTTCGATACCTGGCCAACGTGGCCAGCTCAGCAGACTGCGTAAGATTCTTACGACAGGCAAGACATTAAAAATAACATTACCCAACTGAGAGCATGCAGAAGGCCATGTTTGTATGTGTCCACAGTGAAACCTACAGTATAAATCATCTCTCCTATAAAGTTTCCAGGGTGAATTTGAACTGTATCTTAAAAATCTCTCAATGTGTTGTCGTAACCAACCAAGGCCTTGCTATATAACCACAGTACCAAGAAACTGCATCTACAGTTCTGCTTTCAGTGGATAATACGAGTAGTTTTCAGCATATCTCATACGGTTAGCACTTTGTGTTTTTGTGTTGCAAACAATATGGCTGTTGGTGTCGTCTGCAAGTAATGATGACTGTTCAAAGAACTTCAGTAATGAGAGGGGATGAATTCTATTTTTGGAGGTATCTTTGGCAAGAGCTGTGTGTACAGTCAGAAGCGAGAGGGAAGGCTGCAAAGTAAAGGGGAAGGGGTGGGAGGAAGGAATAGTCAGAGGAAGGAAGCAACAGCTGGGAAGGATTTCATTTGAATGCAAGATGTTTGTCTTCAGGGGCAGAAATATTACGTTTTTATGTGGGCGGAAGTGAAACCAAATAAGAGAAAATGGCGAGATCCAGAGAAAAAAAAAATCTGCTTAAATAACAGATTGTATTATAGTGATTTTAGAGTAGTTTTAATAGGTTTGCTGTGACACCTTAACCATTACTGCATATATATATATATATATATGAGAGAGAGAGAGAGAGAGAGAGAGATTTAGATATATAGATGTAAGAAATATAGTATATATAATTTAGTGCTCTCAATCGATTACAATTTTTATTCAAATTAATTACATGATGTGCTGATTAATTAAGCAAATTAATTGGAATTTATTGCATATATCAATATTTTCTGAAAAATGCCTCCAAATAAAAATAATTAAATAAATAGTGGTAAAATAGTTGTAAATAATTATATTTAAATCATTTTAAAGATAATCTAAAATAAATATAATCATTGAGATAATTAAAATACATTACATAATTGTGGCAGACAGGTAAAGCATTGATTAGGCAATACAAAAAGTGTTTTTAGATGGCAATAAATAGTTTATTTCCATATCATTGAACATATGCCTATCATTGGCCTACAGTCCACAGCAATCCATTTTGCAATTGAATCTGTCCGAGGCAGGCATATTATAAGGGCTTTTCATGCATCAGATGGACGCTTTTGATGAGTCGTATTTTGGTTGCGTTGCATCATAAACACAGCATTTTAGGACGCTACGTCAAGTTAAACATAGTTTGAAACTTAGAAAAACACATCTCGAGACCCTTGCATTTGAGTTGCACTCCGTCCAGCTGTGTTTGGATGTGAGAATGTGTTCTTGGCTGAGTTTGGAATGGTATACTACACATACTGCTCTTACATGTATGAGTAGTATGGTAGTATGCAATTCCGAACTCAGCTTGTGCTGTCTAAATGCGGTTTGTTGTCTTTATTGCTGCACTTTGCCTATTCAGCTGGAGTTGCGCTTACTGCCCCCTGCTGACCAAGACTTGTAAAAACATAAAGGTGAATCAGTGTGTTCAATCGACAGGCCTAATAGACATACAGTATATATTCTTTTTAAATTGGGTTTCTTGGCAGTTTTCTGTTTTCCTTTAAAGCTCAAAATGATGGTGTACACTGAAAGTCTTGAGACTCTTAGCCATTTCCTTCTTAGCTGACAGTGCGAACCTTGAAATTATGCCGTTATCATCTTAATCAGTAGTTCTGCTAAAACTTTAATAACGAGTCTGCATAGCCGTCAAAGTTTTTTCTTGGCAAAACTGTTTTGGACCAGCATCTGAAATGTAAACACTTTGAGAATTTGTCTGGTTAGATCACGTCTTCACTGTGCACATTCTTGCACAATGACTTTGTCTTGGCAGCAGGAAAACAGTGGTACTCTGTCTCCTCTTACGTAAGTGGGGCGTGTGAATTCCTTTTTGCGTTGAAACATGAAAAAAAAAAGGATCACCTTTAGACCCAGAGTTTTTCAATAAACCAGAATGAGCATGTGTTTACCAACATCCAGGACTATATATCTGTACAATCCGAAAATGTTTGCGTAATGCGTTTCATTGTTTGTGTGCTGCTGAGAGAATGTTTAAAAAGTGTCGTTAAATATGAAGATTTATGCAGAAATGCAGCTAATTTCTCTGTAATTAGGCACAACTTTTTGTGCCCGGGGTCTAGGCTCAATTAATTTGAAGCTTGTGGCATTTCAGTAAAGCTTTACTCAGCACTTTGGTTTGCATCACACTAAGTCTGATTTCTTCCACAAATTCCCTTTGACCAAAAAGGGATTTTATATTTACATTTAGCAGACACTTTTATTCACTTACAGTGCATTCAAGATATACTTTTTTTTTTTCCTTTCAGTTTGAGTGTTCCATGGGAACTGAACCCATGACCTTGGCATTGATTGCACCATGACATAATAGAGTTAGACAATATTCCAAACTTCTAAGGGCACTTTTAGAGTCTCTTTTAAAGCATTTTAAGCCACGTCCACACTAATATGTTTGAAACTGCATTAATTTTCTCATCTACACTTGAATGGCATTTTCCTCCCCTGAATATGGAGCGTTTAGAAATTACTATCCAAGCAGACTTTGGAAAACAACATGTTACTGAAAATCGAGTTTTCAAACGAAAACAGATTAGTGTGGATCCAGCTAATACCAGCTCACATAGTATCTGGTCCATGCTGGTTTAGGTGGTTGGCTGTCTTGGTCCTACAAAACCCTACCATGGTCGAAAATCAGGCTTGACCACATTAAGCTGGTATAACATGTTTTTTTCAGCAGAGTCCAAGCCCAAGATGGTCTACCAATAGACCACCTGAACCAGTCTGGACCAGCTTACGATCAGACTGGATCAACTAGAAACCAGCTAAGCTGGTGTTAGCTATATTTTCCAGCACGGCTGTGACATATAGAACTTTTGCTGAATAAATCCTTCAGACTCCAATTTTTTCTTTTGTTGGTCTGAGCTCTCAAAGTTTACTCCAGCGGTCTGCTGCCTCTGTTTATTTTTTTGTTTGTCTGTTGGGTTGCTGGTCACAAGAAGGAAGTAGAATCACTATGGTGTGGTTAGTGAGACTCCAGCATGTTTGGACTATTTCTGCAATACAAAAGAAGATGGGATGTGATCTCCGTACCAGTTATAGCCTATTTGTCAGACCAGAGGAACTTTGTTTCCATTGTTGAATGTAATATAATGATGATTATGTTCAGTCTAATTTAAAGGGGTCATGCAATGGAAAATATAATTTTCCTTGATATTTAGACATATAAGAACAAACTGTACTATAAAAACATACTGTAAATTTAAAAACTCAAAACTTCCTCCCCAGTCTTAAAAGAGCATTTGTAGTTACCACATGTGTGAAACGTGTCATTTTGAAAACTGTGTATATGTGACATCGCGAGACATTGCTCAGTTGTATTTACATGCCCCACAACATGTGTCATCGCACCCTTGGCCCCGCCCATTGGCGCTCAGTTCATATCATAAACAGAGAGATAGACAGGCCTAGTGTGACCCACTATTCCAGACTATTTAAAAGTTTTTTGTGCATATAACATGCATTACACAGATGTCTTTGACCATTGTCATGTTTATCGCATCACTTTTAAAAGACGCGTTGTCAGTTACAACTCAGAAAAAGAGACTCTGTTCGGCTTCATTCAGCTGCTCTGTGTCTTGCTGTTCTTGCGCCCATCTGCGCTATTTTTAATTGTTGGTGTATGTAAACAAGCACTAGCTGGACGTCTTTGACCATTTGGATGCGTTTCTGGCAATCTGCGCCTCAGTACACCTATGTGTGTGTGTCATGTTTTACTGTGCTATGGACTGTGTATGTGTAACGGTAGCCAGCTGGTAAGGTAGCTGTGCAGTGTCAAGAGGCACACAAGCGACTGACATTATAGTCTGTAGCATTTAGCCTCCATGTTAGTGCGCCCGCCTCCCATGCCAGAGACTCCAGTTCAAATCCCACTCAGAGCAGGTCAAGTAGGACCAGGTGCCTGGATGGGAGTGAGGTTTAGGGGGGTGAGTATAACGGTAACCAGCTGGTAAGGTAGCTGTGCAGTGTGTAAACCTCACTCCCCTTGCCTCAAGAGGCGCATTAGCGACTAACATTAGAGGCTATAGCCTTTAGCCTCTTTTTTAGCGTGCCCGCCTCCCATGCTGGAGACCCTGGTTCGAATCCCACTCAGAGCGGGTTGAGTAGGACTGGTTACATATGTGCGGCTAATATCAGTGTGAACTGCTTGTTAACCAGTCAAAATACGATTCAAGCTTAGCAAAGGAACAGTTATTGAAAAATCGGGCAGTTAAAAACACTCGGACTTGACCGCAAAACCATGAGTTTCATTTATGAATATTTCATATTTTATGACTGTTTGATAGTTACAATATGTTGCTGATGTGAACAGTTTATTATATTCAGATGCAATTTGTTGGATGTGCGTTATGTGTAAACCCTGAAATGTAGTTTTATAATGTTGTGGAGAGCTTGTTTATTCTCTTCCGATTGAGTTTCAAATATGGCTGAATTTGAGGGGCTGCACGATGTTAGCCAGTCAAAATATTGGCCGAAATTATCATTTATTGCTACAATATGACAGTTTTGTGCAAACAACTTTACTGACATTATCAGTGAACCTCAGAGATAGCATGTCATGACCCAAATTTTTGTGTATTTTAACATTATAGAATACACGATGAACAAAAATAGTATTTTGCAGGACTAATGCTCCTTAATGGTTGTGCATATGCCTGATTTTAAAGGTTTTAATGGCACATTTGGAGTTAGTTAAAGATCTAAATTGCATTGGATACAATTGAAACAGAGAGTACGTTTACATGGGCAGTTATAATCGAGTTACCGCGGGTTTTAGCATAGTCGAGCTACAGTCTTTACCCTTACAAAAATTAAGAGTTCACTGCAAATTTGCCGCAAACTTGCTGCAAATTCACCACAGATCATTTTCACATGCAAATGAGCTTTGCGGCAAACTTGCGGTAAATTGTCCATTGTTGCCAAAGGTTTGCCGGAGGTTCACCACTACCGGTGGAGCTCTGCAAACATCTGGCAAACATTTGCAGCAAATCACAAGCTCATTTGCATGTGAAAATAACGAGTGGCAAATTTGTGGTGAATTTGCAGCAAGTTTGCGGCTAGTTTAGATTTTTTGTAAGGGTATCTCTCTGAACAAGTATATATGAAGGACGTCAGCTGGGGCAGTGTAGATTGTTTCTGGTTGACCTTTTGCGTCATATTAGGTGATGGGAAGTCTGATTGATTTCTGAAAAAAATGGCTCTTTTAGACGGTTTGTTTCAATGAACTGGTAAAAAGAAATGACTCAGCGGTTCTTTTATATCATCATGTAATGACTTCACTAGTATATACATCTAACATCCTGGACTCAAGGTGTTCATGCTGAAACATTTAAATAAACTCATATGTGAATGGATATTGCTAATTATTACCTTTTATTCAATTTAGTTATAATAATAAGGGTGTTTGTCATCAGTGTTTCATTCTGTGATCCTGCATGTCGAATACTGATTACATCTTGGATAAGTTTCCTACATTAATGTTTTGCACCTAAAGCACCCAATACAGACACTGATGCACAAACGTGGATATGTTCTCCTTGTAGTCTTAATCAACTCATCAGAAACCATGATTTAGCTTATATCTCTCGAATTAAAGTTGTTGCATGTTTTAATAAAAATTGTATTTAACAAAACTAGTCATAAGCATATTTTCAGTACATTTTGTTTGTTATTAAAGAAACGTACATTTCGCCCCAGACTCGTTCAAGTCCTCGGTACACGCATGCTCATAGTTTCAGCAGCTCACTTATTGGACTCCTCGGTATTCCTCGGCAAACTTCGACAGTGTAAAGGGGTTAGAGGCAAAGGAGGAGGTGAGAACTGACTTGACACTATAAATAATAGTTTAATAATAAACTTAAACAAAAACACACAAACATAAACACATACAGGGCAGCTGCCTGTAATTCTCTCTCTCCCCAACTGTCGTCTCTGGTCGCCTTTATCCCTCGCTTGCCTCATCAGGCTGATTGGGGTCCAGGCGTGCCTCATTCCAGCCCGGCCCTGCCCTCCGTGCCAAAGACGGTTACTTTATTTGGACCAGCTTATTCGGATATTTTTGAGTCGGACACAACCAAAAAGCTCACTTTCGATTCTGCCTGTAGGTTTGATTTGTTCATTTCGAATGGGTACTTTGGTTCAGTAACCGGTCTACACTGCCTGATTATGCATGCGATTATCTAATCAGCCAGTTGTGTGGCAGCAGTGCAGTGCATAAAATCATGCATATTCGGGTCAGGAGCTTCAGTTAATGTTCATATTAACCATCAGAATGGGGAAAAATGTGATCACAGTGATTTCGACCGTGGCATGATTGTTGGTGCCAGACAGGCTGGTTTGAATATTTTTGTAACTGCTGATCTCCTGGGACTTTCATGCACAACAGTCTCTAGAGTTTACTCAGAATGCTGCCAAAATCAAAAAACATCCAGTGAGTGGCAGTTTTGTGGATGGAAACGCTTTGTTGATGAGGGAGGTCAATGGAGAATGGCCAGACTGGTTCGAGCTGACAGAAAGACTACGGTAACTTAGATAAACCCACTGTACAATTGTAGTGAGCAGAATAGCATCTCAGAATACACAACACATCGAACCTTGAGGTGAATGGGCTACAACGGATGAAGACCACATCGGGCACTTTATTAGGACCATGGTGTTCCTAATAAAGTGCCCAGTGAGTGTAGGTTAATGAAATTCAGATTTCTTGAAATTTTCCATCACATACAAACTCAACAATAAATCGAGTATATATTACTAATAATTTGTATTCTTAACATCATCGAGTAAAAATGTCTATTTAATTCTCGATACCTTCATTTGCAAATATTTTTTAAAATAATTCCAAAAATAATACAGAAACAAACATCATTAGGTTTATAAATGTTGTTTTCGGCTACTGCCATTAACGTCTCAACACATAGCAAGTCATCGGTAATCCTCTGCAAACTTCAACAGTTTGTGGGACATTCTCATTCGGTTCTTTATGAGTTGGACAGTTCAACGTGCTGCGTTGCCAGTACAAGTACTTCTGCTGTGCGTCTTGCATCATCAACCCGGAACTACAGTTCGATTCAGTTTGATTTTGTGAACTGGCTCGACCGGTTACTTGCTGAGAATCGTCTCAAAAGAACGATACGTTCAAGAATCGGACATAACTAGTCCTTGTAGCGTGTCAAAGAAGTCAGCTAACTAGCTTGTCAACAGCGAGACACACAACAGGAACAAAAAAAAGCCATTTCTTACATTCTTTACACGTTGATTTTGGTGCAGATCAGATGTAAACATTTTAGTACTTTTAGTGATGTCCAAAGGCAGAAGACGATGCAATTTGCTCCTGGATTGTTCTAACTTTAGAAGCTCTGCTTTCAACATATAAGGACATTATCCTTATAAAATCAGTGTAAAGCATAATAATAACGTTTAGACTGAGGAGAGACTTTATGAATAAATAGACGATTAAGAAAATATATGGTTTGTCAATATTTTCCAAGCGATAGCTGGTATTTTTATAGGTTTGTCGTCTGTATACTTGAACAGTTCTGCATCTGTCTCTAAACGGGTCATTTGCTTCAGGCTGCATATTTAATAAATATCATGATTTCTTCCTCATTCTTTGAATGGAATCCACATGAGATAAGTAAAAGAAGCTCTTAAAACCACTCAGTGATAATTGAAAGTAAGATATATGGAGCAGATAATGTGTAATTTGTAATGTTCACATGCTGCATTCATTGGCCATAGTATGCATCTGTTACCCTCATTTATTGTTATTTATGATGGAATTTGTAAAAATAGTCTACGTAAGATCATGGAAAAGTGGTTTTGTACTTGTTTTTAAATAAGTAAAGATGGGTGTTGGGTGATATGGGTGTTACTATGGCAGACAAATAAGCAGATAAAGCATCAGCGCTAGTTTTGAATTATTCTGTGGTGCTTTTATGACACTTCACATGTGTCGACTCTTCAGGAGTTGAGCTACCGCACAATTTGATCGCACTCGAACCAGCTTGTAAATCTAGTTGGTTAAGTAATGCAAACTTAAAAATGTACCACCTTACAAGACATGCTATATAGTATGTGTTTTAATGTCATTAGATAGCATTGTGATTTGTGCAAAAGTGCCTCTAGTGTTTCATTTCACTAGGAAACTGCTGCGATATGTACAACGATCCACACTAAATTAATTTAGCAAAAATGTAGATATAGTAATGTGATTCTATGTGATGCTATTTTCAATAAGCACCACGTTTTCGAGACACCATGCCAATTTAAAAGTAGTTCAACTTTGAAAAAATTTGCAGTCATGTTTGTTTACTTTGTTTGTTTAAGTTGGCTTTGAAGAAAGTCCATTCCTAGTTTGTTTATATTGGGCATCGTACATTATGTATTAGTTTACAATGCTGTTATATAGTTTATATACAGTAAAGTTGTTGGTATGAACTTTTTGAGGTGCCTTTAGTGCTGCATAAATTCGGATTCACCAAGAGCTATAGCCGTCGTTGTGACTTTGACAAGAGATATGTGTGTGTGTGTGTGTGTGTGTGTGTATCAGAAAGAGAAAACAAGCCGTTAGCGTGTGTTTTTGTGTGTCCACACACTTCAGTCTGTCACACTCCAGTGTGGTCACAGGACTGGGCTGCTTATATTAGTGGCACAGCTGCGCAGATGAGTTTGGACCCCACAAACTCTTTATTACACTGGTCTAGGGTCAGTACTGCCACACCTAAACCCAGCAGAAGTAATTTAATCTAAAACAGATGACACATCCGCTCTATGCCATTATTAAGTGAATCGTCTATTTCATTATCAGCACGTGTTTTGATCGTGGAGGGCGTTTCCCGTTGGGAATTTCAGATGTTGACTGTCACATGACTCAGAATTTCTTGGATTCTTTCCCTGATGTTCTCAGCCTGGAGCGGCCATCACATCTGCTTCTGTTTGACCTTGTTCTTTGCCTGCAAACTTATTGTTTTTAGTTGACATTATTATAAGCGTTATATTGTTTTAGACAATATTGTTGTAAAATTAAATAACATCAGACATTTTAGAGTAAGATGAACTAAAATTAAAAAATATTACAATACAAAATATTAATAAATTTTAAGGACTTTTTGTTAAAAGATAAAAACTATGACTAAAAAGAAAACTGAAAATAATAATAATAATAAGAAGAAGAAGAAGAAGAAGAAGAACACTGAGCTTTTTCACATGCATGACCTTAATTGGGGTTTGGTCAACGCTTTAAGTCTAAAGTCTAAGTTTAAAAAACAATCGTCGCACGTAGATTTTTGGCCATTGTTGCATGTAAACACCTTTACCGTCGTTCTTACCGGCTGATCCAAGATGCGCAAGTGTTGTGCGCTTGACTGTTTAGGTTCTGACATCAAAGCAGAGAATAATCAGATCATTTCAAGTCTCATGTATACCTGGTTTTCTTGCATTGTCGTTTTTTATTTTTTTATTACTGTAGCTGATTTGTGATTGTTATCAGGATATTATTGTGCATATAAACATACTCATTGTATGTTCGGGTAAATTGAACTGCAAATGAATTTCATATTATTGTCAACTTAAATGTTATTGTCATAGACTAGAATTAAATGGTACTTCAGACAGTGTAAAATGAAGTAAAATTAACAAATATAACATGAGGAAATTAAAAGGACATTTTTGTCAAAACACTAAAAGCTTTTAAAATGAACACTGATTAATGTGCCATTGGATGGCAAGTTAACACTTTCCCCACTGTGCAACTGAACAGACTTGTTGGTATTTTTATATAAGGTCATAGAAAGAACGTAATATTATCCGCTTGTCAGAACTGCTCGGCTCTAGATTTGTAATGTTGGGATGTGTTTTAAAGGGTGAGTCATGATGGCTTAGATAGGTGGTGTCATTTCCAATTTCATCTTGGCTTCCAGAGACTCAGTCAAGGATACAAGTCCTTCCTCCAAGAAAAGGACCTCAGTATCAAGTGGCTTCTAAATGGAAGCAGCATGCAGGGAAGTTTAGGGAATTATAGCAACATTTCCTCTTAAACACATAGCTTTGCTTGGCTAGATTTAGACAATTACTTTTTTATTAAGCAGGTACATTACTCTCAAAGCTGCCCCTTAGGGGACAGTGAGAGTTTCTTTCTTGAAATAGTTATTTTTTTTTATATTTTTTAAATTAATTATTGCAAAACTTGCAATAATTTTGGGTTCCCTCACAATAGCTTTGTCCATCCCTTATGGAAATGAACCATGGTTTCTGAAGTAGCTTGCTCAAAGGTTACAATATTGTTCTTTTTAATAAACTAAACACAGGTCGCACTTACAGTACCAGGGATCAAACCTGCCAAATTATCACTGCAAGAGACCTAAACTTAGGCCATAAACCTGGCATGCCTTATGGTTTTCACTTTCCAAGCAGGTTTGGTTGCTCTGTTTTCTCAATCATCTTAATGATTCTACAAGAGTAATTTTTAACAGCAAGTGTTATAGCAGAGGACACACGTCCTTATTCTTCCACTATCAGCTTTTATGACAGGCATCAGCTGTGTGCTCTGTTTTACATGTTTATTATCTGTCCTCTACCGCTTCAGTGCACACAGAAATGGATAGACGTGGCATAGCCAATCCCAGATACCCTCCACTAAACCTGCCAGCGATAGATAAAATGGAAATTACTGCTCTTTGACAAAGCCAACATACTGTTAAGGTCTGTTGACACCAAGTCCTGTTTTCGGTACGAATGTTCGTTCCAAACGAACGGTAACAATGTCCTTTTGTATGGTAAAAATGTCCACCGACAATCCAAAGGTTTTTTTTCGGAGAGTGTTCCGATTGTTATTTTTATTTTTTTTTTGTCTTCGGAATGCGATGAAAACTGACTGGCCAATGAGATGAGAGCTTTTTGTCAGTCACTGCAACTGCTCAATCTAGTGTGTTGGTGGCGCTAATCAACTAAGAAACACTGGCATACGTGCAGCTGATACACACCCCTGAAAATTATATAATTAAAAATAAATAGCTGCTATCTATCTATCTGTCTATCTATCAATCTATCTGTCTATCTGTCTATTGAAAAGGATGATTGTTTCTTAAATTATATTATTATTTATTTAATTCTATCTATCTATCCATCTGTCTGTCTATCTGTCTGTCTGTCTATCTATCTCTCTGTCTGTCTGTCTATCTATCTATCTATCTGTCTGTCTATCTATCTATCTATCTATCTCTTATCTATCTGTCTGTCTGTCTGTCTATCTATCTATATCTCATCTCTCTCTCTGTCTGTCTATCTATCTGTCTGTCTGTCTGTTCATCCATCCGTCTGTCTGTCTGTCTGTCTATCTCTCCGTCTGTCTGTCTATCTATCTATCTGTCTCTTATCTCTGTCTGTCTGTCTGTCTATCAATCTGTCTGTCTGTTCATCCATCCGTCTGTCTGTCTGTCTGTCTATCTATCTATCTCTCCATGTCTGTCTATCTATCTGTCTATTTTTCTATCTCTTATCTCTCTGTCTGTCTGTCTATCTGTCTGCCTGTCTATCTATATCTCATCTCTCTCTCTCTGTCTGTCTATCTATTGTAAAGGATAATTTTTCTTAAATTTTATTATTATTTATTTAATTCTGTCTATTTGTTTGTCTGTCTGTTCGTCCGTCCATCTGTCTGTATGTCTATCTATCTATCTATCTATCTGTCTATCTGTCTGTCTGTCTATTGAAATGGATGATATTTTAAATTATATTATTATTTATTTAATTCTATCTATCTATCTGTCTGTCTGTCTATCTATCTATCTCTCCGTCTGTCTGTCTATCTATCTATCTATCTCTTATCTATCTGTCTGTCTGTCTGTTCATCCATCCGTCTGTCTGTCTGTCTGTCTATCTATTGGAAAGTATTTTTTTTTCTTAAATGTTATTATTATTTATTTAATTCTATCTGTCTATCTATCTATCTGTCTGTCTGTCTATCTGGCTATTTAGTGGCACAGAAATTACAGACTTCATCTTTAAAATATGTTTTTATAGGGGCTATATTCTATTCTTTGTAGCAAGCACATCTGTAATGTATAGTCCAGGTTTCTTGAACCCAAGACAGGCGTAATTTCATTTTTGATGACCTTTTTTACCCTCTCTCTTTCTCAGGCAGCTGCTGACACATGCACACCGATAGATGTGGGTCAGTGCACATGTCAACAAACTCAACATTCTGATATGCTACATAGCCACACAGTTTACAGTAAACACACATATGTACAGTACATGTGGGTGTTCTTTCCATTAAATCATCTTAAGCTCTAATGTAGATTTAATAATGGTAAAATCCTTAATGTGGCTTATCTCATTTATGGTCATAGGTCAGAGGCTCTTTGGATGTTTTGAGGCTCTTTTGGATAGTAATATCCCATGAAATATGACTTCTTGGAACATCATTGTGCCCTGAATGAATTAAAACATTTATTTCAGCTGATTAGTTCTGGACAATTGATCTGTCACACACCAAACCAGCTGGAAACAAATCGGTAGGAGACCAATTTGCAATGGCGCATTATTATGCTTACGGGCAGTGGCTTTTAAACACTTGCTGTTGTTGTCTTTGTTATGTGTGTAATCAGGGGCAACTGTTTAAACAGTTTGTTTGGTCCTTATTTCAGTTGGAATCAATTTTCTCTTTTTGCCACAGTATTCCAAGTTTTTAGAACAGTTTGTACCCCAGCTAGGCAGACACATACTCAATAGTCTTACATAGCCATATTTTTTACTATTTACCCAATCACTGTGTTTTGTATTTGCATATTGTTTAGGGGCTTAATCTAATTGTTGAAACCACAGTAGGGTCGTTCCATGTCTCAAGAAAAAAAAAATGATTTGGCTAATTTGACATGGAATTACCAAATAATAAAATACACTGGCGTAGAAAAACCTTAAATAATAAACATTCAAATAATGGTGGGGTAGTCTGCGTGAACAGTTGTTCAGAAATAATAATAAAAAATAAATAAATAAGCAGAAAATGTATGCAGATCAGAATATTTGTCCACCCCAAGTAAAAAGTACTAATGATTTCAAAGATGTAACTTTGATAACAAAGAAGAATGTACAGTCATTCTCATGGATGTTATTTGTTTAACTGCTGCTAAATGCCTCAAACAAAACTCAAAACCAATCAGATTGGAGCTTGCTGGTTTAAGAATGCTCATCTTTTTTGTGTCCAGTCAAGATACCGTATTTCAAGAGACTGTGTAAACTGTTTCTAGAGTTTCCATTTGCGCAAGCGGTTGGCTGAGTTCATTTAGTGGGAGAGATCCAGAGAGTTGTTTAATTATTAATGGTGTTTGGACGATACAAGCCATCCTCTGGTGTACAGTGTGTGTATCACTACAGATGTGGGCAACCCAGCTTAATCGGAGTGCTGATAAATGAGACAGATACTGATTGCTGCCACTTGGTTAGATACTTCAGATGAACCCCAAAAGAAAAATGAAAATTCTGTCACAATCTACTCACCCTCATGTTGTTGCAAACCTATTTGACTTTCTTCTGTGGCACACTAAAGGAAATATTATGGAAAATGACAGCCTCAGTCACCATTCACGTTCATTGTATGGAGAAAATGTGCAATAAAAGTGAATGGTGACTGAGAATAACATTCTGCATAATATCTACTTTTGTGTTCCACGGAGGAAAAAGGTCATACGGACTTTTGAAGTTTGGAAAAGCATGAAGGTGCATAAATGACAGAATTTATATTATTGGATGAACAATACCTTTAAGGAATATTCCAGGTTCAATACAAGTTATAGCTCAATCGACAGCATTTGTGGCATAACGTTGATTACCACAAATTCATTTTGACTTGTCCCTCTTTTACTTTAAAGCAAGGGTTGCAGTAAGGCACTTATAATGGGAGTTAATGGGGTCAATTTTTAAATACTCACGGTTTCAAAAGTATAGCCACAAGACATAAACAATAGGTGTTAACATGATTTTCAGTGTAATGAAATCACTTACTGTCAGGGTTTGTGCAGGGAAGAGGTGAGAGAGTGGGGATCCAAATGCAGAATTTTAATAGTAAACAAGAGGATACAACTATGAAGGTAAATATTTAAAGAAGAAAGAGACACAAACACTACAGCAATATGCTGGCTTACAACGCTATGTACAAACAATAACTGACAAAGGAACAAGAGGGCATATACACACGGGCTAACAAGATGACGAGGAACACCTGTGATACAATTAGGGCAATAGAACAGGAAGACAGACATAGAGGAAAAACTAAGAATCTCTTGGGGGGAAAAACACAAGAATGACATGACAAAAAAAGACAATAGTCCATGGTGGAGCCGGTGACCAGGGAAGTGGCTTCAGGAAGGGAGCAGGGTCCAGTGGCCTAGGACATAGCTCCAGGAGGGGAGCAAGATCTGGCAGCCAGGGAGGTAGTTACAAGAAGGGGGCCCATGGACAGTTTGGAGGCCTAGGAGGAGGTCTCAGGAAAAAGACAGAGTCTAACAGCCAGGGATGATGATCCAGGTAAGGGGCGGCAGCTGGACAGGGGTCTGACTGGACTTGGGCAGTCCGTGGTCGGAAGCACTGGTAGAGATTGGGGAATGGCCTTCGTGGCCGTGAGCACTGGCAGAGGGTCTGGAAGCCATGGTGTCAAGGGTTCAGGGGGCAGAGCCGCATGAGCCTCAGGGAATTGAGGCTCAGGAGGTGGTGCCAGAGGGGGCGGAGCAGTTTGTGGCTCAGGAGTTGAAGCCACGGGAGGCTCAGGGGATGGAGCCGCAGGTCTTTCAGGGGGTGGAGCGGCAGGAATCTCAGGAGGCAGAATGGGTGGAGCCACGGAGAGCTCAGAGCCACAGAGGGTGGAGCCTCAGAAGACTCATAGAGCAGAGCGGGTGGAGCCACTGGAGGTGGAGTGAGCAGAGCCGCAGGAGGAAGAGTCTCAGAAGGAAGAGCTGGCGGAGGAGCCGCCGAAGACTCGGAGGAGTCGCCGAAGACTCGGAGGGCTGAGGAGCTGACGAAGCCGCTGGAGGAGGAGCGGGCAGAGTCATTGGAGAAGGAGCGGGAAGCGGAAGGGCCTCCGTCGAGGGGGTCTCCGGAACCACCGGAGCTAGGAGCAGAGGGACTTCTGTCGAGGGGTCTCCAGAACCACCGGAGCTAGGAAC
Organism: Myxocyprinus asiaticus; assembly: GCF_019703515.2. Classification (NCBI taxonomy): domain Eukaryota; kingdom Metazoa; phylum Chordata; class Actinopteri; order Cypriniformes; family Catostomidae; genus Myxocyprinus; species Myxocyprinus asiaticus. Next base: position 4,721,338 of record NC_059373.1, on the reverse strand, counting down.
AGAGGGGCCTCCATTGAGGAGATTTCCTGAACCACCGGAGACAGAAGCAAAGGGGTCTCCCTTGAGAAGGTCTCTGGGACCACTGGAGCTAGGAGCAGAGGGGCCTCCATCGAGGGGGTCTCCCGGACAACCGGAGCTGAGAGCAGAAGGTCAGCCCTTAAGATTTCAGTGATAAAATCTTGAAGAGACAGATGATCACAATCCAAAGGGACCAGCTTCCTCACCCGGCCATTGAGTCCAAAGCAGAACATAGCTCTGAGGGATCGCTCATTTAAGTTCAATTGGGAGGCTAGATTCCAGAATTTGAGGCAGTACTCCACCGCAGGAGTGGACCCTTGGGAAAGTCTCTCAATAAGTTCTGCTGGATCCATTTTGCGGTCAGTTCTTCTGTCAGGGTTTGTGCAGGGAAGAGACGAGAGAGTGGTGATCCAAATGCAGAACTTTAATAGTAAACAAAATAAGGGGATACAACTATAAAGGTAAATGTTTAAAGAAGAAAGAAACACACTACAGCAATATGCTGGCTTACAACACTCTAGAACCAACAAAGGAACAACGAACAATAGGGCATAGATACACAAAAGGGCTAACAAGATGACGAGGAACACCTGTGATACAATTAGGGCAATGGAACAGGAAGACAGACATAAAAGAGGAAAAACTTCAAACTAAGAGTCTCTTGCACAAGAATGACGTGACGTGACACTAACATTTTCAGTGTAAAGTTACATACAATTTTACATAAAATTTTGTTGCCTTGACAACATAATGCAATAAACCCTAAAATGACCATAAAGACGACGATATAAACAATTTTACAGCTCAAATAATACAGTTGAGTTTTAACAGAAGTATTAAATTTTTTCTCGATCGATTTTACGCATATTTCCAAACACAGGTCAATGCTCTCAAATCAATTAACACAGCCATCTGAAAACTTTGTAATTGTCCTAAACAGATTGTGCAAGTTTCTTGATTTTCCTCATTTTCTCGAACAACTACATACAAATTTCTCTGATCCAAGGTTTATGCTTTCTAAGCAGTTAACACAAACAGCTAAATTAAAGTCATATTCACAAATGCACGTCAGGTTGTCAAATCCCTTTATATAGTTATCTGCTCTGTTAGTAATGCTCACAGCAAAAGAAATGCAATTTACTAAAATTTTCACACAACTCTCATGACTCTGCTATCTATAAAAGGGGTAAAATATGAAAATTCAGAGCAAACAATCAATGAGGAAGAAGAGGTAGAGTGGGTAAAGAAAGAGAAAATCTGAGGAAGAAGTGATGAGAAAAGGGGAAAGTTTTCTCAACTCTTTCAGGTGTGTGCATGGAAAGACTTCGGGAAAGACCAAATGGAGATGGTGTAATGATGGTGAACAGAAAGAGGACATCAGGGTGGAAGATTAAAGAAGGCTCAAATGATCTGCGAGTCCCTCTAATTGATCATGTTATGAATTATGGTCTCTCTAAACACACAGAGTGTTCGGCCTAATGTGAGCTGATCTACAGTGACTGCAATCTCAACAAAAAAGAAGAAGAGGGAGGAATGGCATTGGAAGAGGAAGAGCAGGGACAACTAGAAATTTAGAGACATTTTATGAAAGCACATGGAAAAAGGTCTTTACAGTGGATTTTTATGATTAATGTGTTAATTCAATAGTAGAGTTGTGTGTATATAGCTGAACATGTTATGAATTTAATAGAGAACACATCTATGGTTTTGATATTAGTATTTAGTTTTGATAAATGCATTATCAGAAAAGAATACATTGCTTCATTATGCAGTGAAATTTAATTGTTCTGCAAATTTGAGTGTCTGTTTCTACGGCTGTGTGAATTGTTTTGAGAGCACTGATTATAGTTTGGAGAAATGTATAAAATCGACTGAGAAAAACTGTAATGTAAGTATTTTTATAAAATTATAAGCTTCACATTTCTGTGTTTCAGCCCTCTAAAAATTGGTCCCATTCACTTCCATTGTAAGTGCCTCACTGTAACTTTGATTTTTGCTTTTTTTTTTTAAGAAAAGGAGGGACGAGTCGAAATTATTTTTATGGTGATCAACATTAAGCCACAAATGCTGTCGATTGAGCTTAACTTCTATTGAGCCCCGGAATATTCCTTTAAGGGTTTGCACCATTATCGAATGTACACAGAGGAAGAAATATACAAGCTGTCTGTCTTAGTCTCTCTCTTAGTGTCCTTGTTTAGCTTTGCCGCTCCTCTCCGTCGGTCATGTGCATCTGCGTTTGCAGAACACAGGCATCCTGTGCCATGTTGTGCCCTGTTGCCATCCACACAGACAGCAGAGCCGCATGCCACACATGCCAGAGGTCTGACTGACCCAGATCCACAGATCTCAGGAATGTGCTCCTCCCGCTGCACACACACACACAGAAACAGAGACACAGACCTGTTATGGAAGGGCAACTGACCCATTTCACACTATTGTGTCTCTAAATCCCTTTATTGACTCTCGGAGCACATATGCTAATGCAAAACCACAGTATGTACATACAACAGTATATTTAAATATGTAGGGAAAAAGAGAAAATACATGAGACAGACAGACAGACAGATAGATAGATAGATAGATAAATAGAATCACATTACTGTACCAACATGTTTGCTAAATTATCTTTGCGTGGCTCGCTGTTTGTATCGCTGCAGTCATGGTGAAATGAACACTAGAGGTGCTACGAAAACAGTGACTTTTACTAGCTTTCACTCAAATCACAAGCAAAACAGCATTATCATTTCATAAACACCCATTTTGTTAGCCTGTTCCTCACACAGTGCTATCTTTTGACATCAAAACAATTGCACGGTAGTAAAATGACTTGTGAATGACTTGTGAAACGATAAATTTTACGTAACCAACTACATTTACAAGCTTGTTTCAAAGCAATCTAACTGTGCGCTAGTTCAACTCAGCTACCTGAGTCAAAATGTAAGCCGAAAGTATCATAGAAGCACCACAAAATGACGTGGTTGCTTCAGCAAATGCATTTTTCATCTTACATTTGCTTTTATGACACTATAAGTTAGCTTTAGGTTTATGGTAGAGAGATCGGTTTTGTTGGTTTAAAACTTGATAGAGCATTAACCTTAAAAACCTTATCTGTATGGGAGAAAATTGAACTCGCTTTAAGCGCCACTCAGTGGACATTTCACCTCATGACTGCCCACGTAATGTAATTTTGCAAATATGTTGCAACAGTCACATCATTTTCATTAAGATCAGGTTGGGCAGTGCACCTCTCACAAAATCAATTCTTCTCTCATTATACTTCCTTTGTCCACACGTTTTCTTTTTTTTTTTCTCAAAAGAGTCTGTGTGAAATCTTAGCTCCTTTTATGGCTGATAAGGGATTGTGAGGTCTATTTTTACTGCAAGCATCTGTGTTAGAGCTGAAATATGAGTCGGCAGCAATGGACACGACAGATCTGTGTCCACGTGTCGAGAAGCCCGTCACATGAACTTTTGGACTCAAACCCAGGTGTCTTTATGTTTAGCTCACAGCGACCAGATCTGGTAGGGTGTTTGTGTTAACACACGCCTGAATCAAACACTCTTTTCTGTGTGACAGAAGAATCCGAATGGAGATTTCCTTGGCCTCCTTCTCTCTGAAAAGCCAAGGATTGCAACACAAAAGCTTTTTTTTTTTGTCTGAAATGCCTGATCTCTCATCTCTATCTCTGATGATCTGCATGGACGTGTCCTAAACCTTCTCCTGCTTTAGTCTTGGGTTTACAGCTGTGTTTTTATCTTTTTGTCCCTCTGCCCAAACATTGTCTCATCCGTGGATCACATGCAGTTTCTTGCTCTTTCATGTTCACGAAAGTCTCGACCTCTTCCATACATCCTCACCGAGTGCTTCTAGGGAGATATTGTCTGGGTTCCTGTTGACTTTCTTATGGGTCATTATGGACAAAATTAAGTCTATTTACTTGCTTAAAGTCAACAAATGGTGTTCACAACCCATGTTACTTCCATGATGTAAAGTATTTCCAAGTTAAGTAGTTATAAACGTAGTTAACACATCGCTAGAAATCAGAACTAACCACTGCGTTGAGTTATTTTGAAGGAGTTTGCACTTGTTTTTACATGGAACATTTGACATTTGATTTTTTGCCCCTGACTTGTCTGTCGTCTTAAGAGACTCCATCCTAAATTTGTCATATCGTTGTGATAACATACACTTGCGTCTACGTATTGTATCTCATATCTAACATGCCTTGTGTATCGCCAACGTAATTATTTCTGCAAAGAACTCATTAATTCAGTCTCCAAATTAGAGTAATTTAACATCTGATTAGTGTGACCGTATCTGCTTCTTAGCAGGAGAAAAATGACATGCTTCCTGTTTAGCTGCCGAGCCAGATGGAGACTCTTACAGACAGTTTGTCCTTTCAGTCTTGGCAAACGAGTACAGCGAGACATTAGCCTGCTGCTAACCTTTACAGACTGAACACAAGCACTCTAAAAAGAGCTCGGAGGGACTTATGATCTGACTTTGATGTGTGGCTTTTCCTTCTTAAAGAGAGAGTGCAAGAGACAAATGACTTAGAAAGATTTATTTAGGCAAAGCCTTGAATATTTCCTATTATCTGTACTCACTGTTGTATTTTGGTGAAAACCGTGGTTTTTCTGACATATATTTCACCCAGAGTTATTTATAGTCCATACACAGAGTAGAATGTACAGTAGCTTATGTCTTTTCCTCATCTAAACAGCCATTTGCCTGTAGGCAGTGACATGTTTGGTATTTCTCTCATGGATGCCATGAGATCTACCGCATCGGCCTTCAGAAGGCAACAGCTGCATAAAGACTAAAACCTCAGTGACCTCAGAAACAACTGGACAAACACAGACCTGCCCTCTGATTAACACAAAATGTTTACACCCTATGTTGACCTCATGTTTACCCTGTGAGGTCAGAGGTGAAGATGCAGGTAAATTTTAACCATAACCTGCGTTTAACTTCAAAAAACCGGGTTGATATAGGCTAATATTTTGGTGTGACACCATACAAATAATTAATGCAAGGTCAGAGGTCAAGTTGGTAGTCATTTAGCCTATACTTTTTTCGAAGCGACTTAAGTCCGATTTATACTTCTGCATCAAACCTACGACGTAAGCTACGCATAGCTACGGCGATTGCCGCCATGTTGTGTTGGTCAAGGAGTAGTTGTTTATTAATTTGTTGATTTCTTTCAACACAGAGCGTCAAAATATGCCAAAATATTTATTTGTTATTATGTAAGCGACTTAAGAGCAAGCACACAGTATGTCTGATTTATTTTTTCCTCTACATCACAGAAAACATGTGTAATAAATACAGCTGTAAATCGGTATGATTTTTTATATAGAATTAATCAGAGATGCTGATTAATTAAATGAATAAATTGCAATGTAATTAATTTTATTTATCATACATTCACACTGAAATTCTTTTTTTTTTCACATATCCCAGCTAAGCTGGGGTCAGAGTGCAGGGTCAGCCATGATAAGGCACCCCTACAGCAGATAGGGTCAAGGGCCTTGCTGAGGGGCCCAGCAGTGGCATCTTGGCAGTGCTGGGGCTTGAACTCCCAACCTTCTGATCTGTAACTCAGAGCCTTTAACCACTAAGCCACCATTGGGGGCAGTGGTGGCTTAGCGGTTAAAGGCTCTGGGTTACAGATCAGGGGGCTTACTGCCCCCTGTAATGTATGGCATAAATAAATGTTTGATGAGAAAGGCCCTCAAATAACAATAATTCATCATATATTGATTAAATAATTATAAATAGTTATATTTAAATCATTATAAATATAATATATTTGATAAATATAACAATTTAGATCATTAAAATGTATTATATTATTGTGGCAGACGAGTAAAGCATTTGTAAGACAATACAAAAAGTGGCTTTAGAAGACAATATATTTATTTATTTGTATATTATTGAACATAAGCCTATCACTGGACTACAGTCCACAGTAATCCAGCAATTGAATTTGTCAGTCTGTCCAAAATAGATTTATATAAGGGCTTTTCTAAGGATTGACACTTTTGGAGCATCTCATTTTGGTTGCTCCAGAAGCGTTTTTAGGTTGCTATGTCAAGTTAAACGTAGTTTGAAACTTAGGAAAACACTTCTTGAGATCCCTGCATTAAGAATTGCTCCATTCAGCTGTTTTTGAATGTAGGAATGGGTTCTCATCTTGTGCTTTAGTCAGTGACAAGCTAACCTGAGTGTGGTTTGTTGTTTTTACAACTGCGATTTGTCTATACAGCTGGAGTTTCGCGTACTGCCCCCTGCTGAAAACAGGTGATACTTCAAGCTTGAATTTCTCCGATGGTAGGAATATTACTAATTACAGTCTGGGGACACAAGTAAAAAAATGTTATGCATTATTTTTTAATTAATTGCACTGAATTAACCTGTTAAATCAACAGCTCTAATAATAAACAATTTGTACCTAAATCCCAACATATTTTATAGTATAAAGTACAGTATATGCATACGTTGATGAACTTAAGCTTTTAATGCTACAATAATTTGATACATACTTTTGAATCAACAAATTATATTTGCATTTATTTACAGTGTAAATGTATAATTATTTCAGAAATTAAGGCATTTTTTTTTTCAATACACTGGCATTTTGGCTATGTACTCCTAGGATGATACAGACATACCAATGCAGAGCTGTAAATGCAAACCACCATGTAGGCCACCGCATAGAGACTACTGCGTAGGTTCGATGCAGAAGTATAAATCAGACTTTACAGGGTCAATCTCCCTGTAGAAACTTGATTGCATGATTCTTACTCAACGACACAATGGTTTTACACAGACACAGATGGAATCTGCAGACTTTTTCGCATTTTCTGTGCTGATTCTGCTTGAAAATCTGCACCATAACTATGGAATAGATTATAAACATGGCCTTTATACTTTATTAAAGATATAGTTTACTGAAAAAGTAAAATTTTCTCATCATTTATTCACCCTCATGCCATCTCAGATGTGTATGAATTTCTTTCTTCTGCTGAACACAAAGATTTTTAGAAGAATATCTGCGCTCTGTAGGTGCATACAATGCAAGTGAATGATGAACAAAACTTTGAAGGTCCAAAAAGCATTTAAAGGTGGCATAAAAGTAATCCATACGACTCCAGTGTTTTAACCCATATCTTCGGAAGCGTTATGATAGGTGTGGGTGAGAAACTGATCAATATTTTTTACTAATAATTATACATTTATTTTACTATAAATCTCCACTTTCACTTTCACATTCTTCTTCTTTCATTCGCATTTTTCATTCATATCGCTACCTACTGGGCAGGGAGGAGAATGTATAGGTAAAAAGGACTTAAATATAGATTTTTTTTAATTTTTGGGTGAACTATTCCTTTAATATACATTCCTAGCCTTTTTGTGCACAATTTATTGGTGCGTGTTATTCACAACATTAATATAATTTAAAAAACTGCTGTGTTCGTAATCTTTCATCAAAATGTATAACCTGCTCAGCTTCTCAAAAATCTCACCAAGACCTTTTTAGCCCCTCCCCTCCAACTGCCAGTCACATAGAGACAACTTTTCATGTTCCAATTTATTTCAGATAAAATGAAGTCACGCCCTGCATGTTTTCGCCGGATGGTTGTCAGCACCAATTCATAATGACTTCATAACCACCGTCTAGTTGTCTTAAAAACACTCTTAAAATATTTGTCTCAGTATTCCTCTAAATCACAGCACATCATGCCATGATGTAGTTAGCACTGCATGCAGTGCATTAGCGTAGCAAGCTATTCCTTTAGGTCTCATGCAATCCTTTACATTCAGAGAAAGGCGAGACGCAGGAGGCTAATGTTTCCTCTCTCAGTCTCTCCTCACTGAGTGTGTAAGGTATCTGATGTGTAAAGCCTGAGGGAGGGAGATCGCATGCGTCTTTAATGTGTTTTATGTGTGAGTAAAGTGTGAACAGGATGCTTGCTAATGTCCTACTAAGTCTTTAGTTAGCGAGGTATGAGTGATGTTTAGTATGCCGGATGCATACAAATTACTGTATTAGAATTCCTGGAGATTCTGTTTTTGTTGCACACAAACCCAGAAGATAACCTTGAAAAGGTGCAGTAGTTTGTCAGGGGAATGATGCTCAAAATGATGTGGCTGTTTAAAATATTCCTAATTTACAATGGTGACCATGGTGACCATAGTTCCCGCCAAAATACTATTTTATACTATACTAGTTACTCTAGTTCTTTTTCTCTAATTGCTTGCTAAGGCAATGAATAAATTCAGAAAATTGAAACTCTTGCTAAATTGAATTTGCACTTTAACGACAACATGCTATGATTTGGTCACAGTGTATTGCATCTAGTTTCTTCTCATCTGCTGTAGAGATTCTGTTTTTGATAAGAAATGTAATTCATCAATTATTATTTTGTTGTTTCTTGTATTTCACCAGTTCTCACATCTCCTCCAGAGACCAGTGGCATTCTTGAGAAAGAGAATGAAATGGAAAGCGAGATCCTGAAAGCTGACGACACAACGGTCACAGACTCCTCCCTCATAACAGATCCGCCCTCAAAAACGGAACCAATCATATCTGACCCGAGACCCACCACACCTGGAGGCACAGCCAATTCCCTGCCTAAAAAAGGTACTGATAATGTGACCAAAAGACCTCTCCAATGTTTCAAATCCTTACAAAAAATCTAGAGTTCTGGAAAATTAGCCGCAAACTTACCACAAATTTGCCACTCATTATTTACACATGCAAATGAGCTTGTGATTCGCTGCAAATGTTAGTTTGCAGCTCTTTGCTGGTAGTGGTGAACCTGCAGCAAACCTTTGGCAGCAATGGACAATTTGCAGCAAGTTTGCCGCAAAACTCATTTGCATGTGAAAATGATCAGTGGCAAATTTGCCCCAAGTTTGCTGCAAATTTGCAGTGAACTCTCAATTTTTGTAAGGGATGGCTTGTTTAATGACCCAAAATACCACAACATCCACATAACAGCGCCCTTGCAACCACGGGCAAACCACTCACATTTTCTTCATAAAATGAAATAATAGTTTAGATGTCAAGTCATCATTTTTATGTGTAATGTGAGAATGACTTCCCTTACATTAAATCTACAGTTCTGACAAACTTGCCGCAAATTTCCCACTCATTACTTTCACATGCAAATAAGCTTGCGGTTCGCCGTAAATGTTTGCCAGAACTTTGCAGCTCTTCAACGGTAGTGGTGAACTTGCAGCAATCCTTTGGCGACAATGAGGAGTTTGAAACAACGCTCATTTGCATGTGAAAATAATGAGTGGTGAATTTGCGGCAAGTTTTCCAGAACTCTCGTGGCAATCCCGCTTCCAACTCACGCTATTGGTTGAGTAAGGTTGTTGGGGCCACAGAGACAAAGCGTTTACAGTTTTTGAGAAAATTAACCTTTGAATGACTTACTTATAGTTGTCTCTGCATTAAGTTGGGATTGAAGGAAGTATTTTAACACTGAAAAAGTTACATCAGCTTTAATGACAAATGTTTTATTTTTTATGTCTTGGCACATTTAGAAATACATTGCTAAAAATAAAATTGAATATTTTTTGATGTGGGGCATGTAAAGATGTACTGTAAACTATTGGCCCAACCCGGCCAGCAGAGAAAATCTTCGAGCCCTGCATTTTGATTAATTTTAATATTTCACATTCTCTTGAAAAAATCACGAATCCTGTGACTATTGCTTGATTTGGTAATAATGGTCTGATCTTAAAATAAAAGATTAACCGTTTGATAATGGACTAAAGGAATATTTCGGGTACAAGTTAAAGTAGATGTTCTCAATGGGGGCGGTACCACCCTCCAGGGGGTGTTCAAAGGAAGACGGGGCACTGAGAACAAATTAGAAGAGAAGGGGCGTTAGGTCACAAATTGGGGGCGTTTATCAGTCATACTGTATATCAATTCGATCGTCAAGATTGTCTTTGCATAAAAAACGTTTATCTGGACTTGTAGTATTAGCCTACCAGTTCTCCATTATACAGGTTGGTACGCATTTGTACCACGGTTCATCTGATTCTGATCTGAAGGATCTGGTTTTGCAGCATCAGATAGACAGGTGGAGTCACAGCCTCGGCTAATGTACCTGTATGGCTCTGCAGTTGGATACGGCTCAACTGACAGAGCAGGTGTGTTTTTACTCACAGACCGGTTCGAGCTCTTAATTGCGCAGCGCTGCGAGAACCAGTGAAGCATGGGGCGAGACGTGGAAACCATTTGAATTCGGCACAGAATTCGACATCACCGCCCCTTGAATTTACTATAGTAATTAACTGTACTTCAGGCAGAAATAGATTGATAAGTATTATCATATCACTACTTCAGCTCTATTAAATTTGTAATAGGCAACATAGGGGAGTGAGGGAATTTCACTCATTTTTGTTACAACTTGAATTTATTGTTTTTGAATGGTTTATAATTACAAAATATGCTAGGGTTTGTTTTATATAAATCGAGTTACTTCTAACCATGGTAGTGAAAATCCAAATTCAATGTGCTTACTATGGTCTTGTTACAAATAACGCAGTTATTCCGGGAATATTCCGGGTTCAGTACAAGTTTAGGTCAATAAGGTCAATTACCACAAAATATAATTTTGACTCGTCCATCCTTTTTCTTTTTTTTTTTTTAAAGTAAAAATCGAGGTTACAGTGAGGCACTTACAATGGAAGTGAATGGGGCCAATTTTCGGAGGGTTTAAAGGCAGAAATGTGAAGCTTATACATTTATATATAAGCACATATTAATTCTTCTGTTAAACCTCGTGTATTATTTGAGCTGTAAAGTTGTTTAAATCGTCATTTTAGGGTTTGTCGACAGTACATCGTCATGGCAACGAAGTTGTAAAATTGGCTATAACTTTACACAGAGAAGTTAGTAAGTGATTTTTATCACACTAAATCATGTTAACACACATATTGTTTATGTCTTGTGGCCATACTTTTAAAAAAGTGAGTATTTTAACATTAAAAAATTGGCCCCCATTCACTTCCATTGTAAGTGCCGCACTGGAACCAAGATTTTTGTATTTTTTTAAAGAAAAGGAGGGGAAAGTCAAAATAAATTTTTGTGGTAATCAATTTTATGCCACAAATGCTGTCGATTGAGCTCAACTTGTGTTGAACTTGGAATATTCCTTTAAGCTCAATAGACAGCATTTGAGGCATAATGTCATTTTCCACCAAAAAATGTTTTGACTCGCCCCTGATTTATATATATATATATAAAAGGCAAAAATCTTGATTACAGTAAGGCTCTTAAAGAGCGAAATGTCCATAAACACTGTTTCAAAAGTATAGCCACAAGACATACACATTATACATGTTAACATGACTTTAGTGTGAAAAATTGCTTACTAATCTGTGTACAGTTATATTCAATATTTCAACTTTGTTGCCACAACAACGAAACCCTGTAATCCCAGTATTGGATATAACTTATCACAGATAAGGTAAGGACGTGATTTTATCACACTAAAATCATGTTAACATGTATAATGTTTCTGTCTTGTGGCTATACTTTTGAAACAGTGTGTATTTTAGCATTTATGGACTGGCCCCATTCACTTCCATTATAAGTGCCTCGCTGTAACTGCTTTTTATATACATATATATATATATATATATATATATATATATATAGTATATGAGGGGCGAGTCGAAGTTATTTTTTGTGGTAATCAACATTATGCCACGAATGTTGTAGATTGAGCTTAATTTGTATTCACTTGTAAAGCTCAAGTAAAGCAAATCACTGATGCTCCAGTGACTTATTCATTTTCAGAACTTCTACAGTAGAAAGATGACAGCATGGAGGAAAAAGCTTACTGTTTAGTAAACTGCATGTGAACATTAATTTTATCAGACCGACTTTAAACCATCGTGGCTGCAGGCCAAGTCATTGTTTGTGAAATAGCCGAGACGTGGAAACCCGGCATGGCCATGCATCAAAGCAGAGAGCGAATAATAGGAAGTGTGTGTGAGTGTTTGTGCGTGCGTGTGCAGAGAAGGTTTGTTGAGTGTTCTCGAACAGTCTTACTCTCTCGAGTGTATAAGGCTTAGCTGAGTTCTTTTAATGGTGGGCGCAAAGCAGAGCGGTTGCAATAGTAACAGTTCGATTTGCTGGAAAATATTGCATGAATATTGCATTACATGTGTGACACGCTTAACGAGAAGAACGCACAGATGAAATAGGATGCATGTGTGTTAATCGAAGGAAAGCTTTGAAGAGTGTCCTGTACATTTGATCAGTGTGATCAGAATTGATCCATCTCACTGAATGTCTCACTGAAGAAAATGGGAAACGTCAGCTATAAACCTCTAATGTGCAAGAAAAGAGAAAGGAAGGGAAGGGTTAGATTTTTGAGAGAAAATACTCAACATATGTCTTATGTATTGGGTCCAGCAGCTCTCACCAGATTAAAAGGGTCATATACTACAATTCTGTAGCTGTTTTCTTACTATATTTTATGTAGAAGGTGGTTGTAAAGAAACAATACAGGACACAAAAAAATCTTTTTGGGATTTTGTTCTGACAGCTGTTTGCATAAAAGTGAAAAACACAGTGCTCGATGGGGCTGTATATATAATAATAATAATAATAATAAAAAAACAGAAATGAAATACAAAAATTAAATATGGTTCAACGAATATACGGTAGAGGCTAATGTTAAAAGAAAACACAAACATGCCTCAACACATGCTGTACTTAATACATGCTTATATCATTCACAGCACCCTATGCACATAAGTACTTGCTCAAACCACTCAAAACATCTTATGCATTTAACACATGCTTAAACACTCAGTATTTTATGCATTTAACATATGCTTAAATCACTCAAAGCATTTTATGCATTTTTAGCCAGGCTTTAAGAACATGTATAACAGTTTAAAACAATAACATTAATATTTTCACATATAACACGTATTACTCTTATTCACTAAACTGGGAAATACTCTGGGCTATAAATCATTAAATGAGATATGATTAATTCTAAATGTACATACCCAGTTCATGCATGTTCAGCAAATGTGGTCAAACTCCACACATGCATCCTTCAAAAATAATCCATAACAAACACTTAATTTGCATATATGACTCTTCTGAACACATATTTAATGCAATTTATAAGCATTTTGTGTAAAATTCTATATTTACCCAAGAATTCTCAAATGATGAACAAAAATGGGAACTTTCTTGCACGATGTATCTTCTCACGTCTCTAATACAAGAGAGTGCTGGAAAGCGGGTGCCGCAAAACTGTGGTGTTGCAAAACTCCGGTGTTGCAAAACTCCGGTCTTAAAGGGGCCATGTCAGATTTATGATTAGAGTTAAATTAAATGAAATATGTCTACTTGGCTACTTTTAAAGGATTATTCCAGGTTCAGTACAAGTTAAGCTCAATTGATAGCATTTGTGGCATAATAAACAAAACAAAAAAGAAATTTTAAAGTGTCATTTGTTCATTTCCTCAACAGATGGGATAAGTTCGGAGCAACGGCAGAAACAGGCCAAACAGAGGCGAGAAGAGAGAGCCAAATATCTGGGTAAGGCATAATAAATACAAACTCTTGTCCTGGGACAGGTTTGGCCATGTAGAGATAATCATACGTTTATGCTGTGCGATGCATAAATAGCGGCTGAAATATTTCAAGATAAATATAGACTAAAGAGCTAATGAGAGGCTAAATAATAATTATCCCAATTATATACAAATCCCATGTGAAATGTGAACTGTTTGTAATGAAGTAATCAAACTGGAACTGCCAATGCAATACATGGCCAATGGGCTTTTTACTGATCTTTTAGAGAGACAACCATTTTTCGTATACGGTAAAGTCAGCATCATCGTTTAACCGTAATGACTGGCAGTGACTGACGCATGTGCTTGTGATTTGTTTTTACTGCTGCAGAACAGAAAACGCAGGAGCAAGGTAAGCTACGTCACGGGGACCAATAATCTGATTTAGTGAATTGTTTCCATTTATTTCATGCCTGTGCTCAATGGGTCCTCTTGTTTTTCCTCCTTGGTTGCATCAGTTTTGCTTATTTCTTTGTCTATTCATTTGACTATTTTTGCACTATTAAATCCATTTTTAATTTTTTGTTCACACTGGTTTCCTATGATTAAATGACTGTCTTTATAAATATAAATGTAATTGCAATGGATATATAGGCCTACACACATTTGATCATTGAAATATGCATTCTAGATGGAGCTGTTGCTTAGTGGTTATTACACATTGAGTAGTGGTGCTTGATTGGGAGGTACAATTTCAAATCCAGCCTGTGTCCTATATATTACCCTTGTGCGACCCTACGTTCACATGTGTGGACATTGTATTTTGGCTTCGCTATACACAACGCATAATTTAAATGAATTAAAACTGACTGAATACTGCTCACAACACTCTAGAATTTCTGCCGCACCGCGTCACGTGACACAACAGCATGACGTCAATTTCTGTGAAGCGCTCCTTGGGGCGCAGCGCCAACAAAAGTGCACCTGGTAAGAAACCTCTTTTAGTTTTTTGATTGAAACCTGTTTGGTTGTTAAGAGTAGCGTTTCTAGTTTAGTTTTATATGCCACTTTAAAAAATCCATTAATTTTTCGCACATCAGCCCGCTGGTACACATGAAGTCCACATATGTGGAAAATGGAATCTTATTCCCTCAAAAGTTGAAAAAAAACATGTTAGTTATTTTGAATAACTTTCAACATTAACACAGCTGTGGGTCATTTCGCTTCATTTTAACATAAATTTTGTTATATTTTATTTTGTTATCACTGTACAATACGGTTCAATTCATTAACATTAGTAAATGCATTCCTATATATTTACTGTGCATTGTCATATTGAGAATAAGTTTATTCATCCAAAAGCTGAAAATGTTGCTTTCTGAGGCTTTTAAATGGAGTTCAGATCCAAATAAGGTGCATTTCAAACTGTTCTGAGACCAGTGCAGACAGACAGCACACTGGAGGTTAAGTCATTCTCTAAATAGGGAGCATGGGAGCGTCCTATAGCTTTCTATGCAGCTAAGTGCATTCAATCCTAAAATCAGACCAAAAGTTCAGTTTCATGCTGCAGATGATGTTTGGACCACTCAACATGTTTGTCAGACATGGGACAACATTTTATTTTAACTTGGTTGGCAGTGATTGGATGATGCTGGCCATTAATTTTATTAAGTATTGTTTATTCAGATTTAAAGAAAATCGGCTTTAATGTCTTTATCGTCTCAAAAACATGAATAAACAACACTTCTGGAAACATATTAAACAATTTGATGAAAAAAATCTGACTTTCCATAGCTTGGTATTATTTAAAATTTCACAACTTAGTTCCACTGTCCACATATGTGGACATAATTTTTAGGAAATCTATTTGCTCTCATCTTTTTTTTTTTTTTTTTTTTTTTTTTTTTGCTTGTTTATTAGTCCTTGTGAAATTCAAGTGTTCATGGCAAATTCGCCACTGAGAATTTTCACATGCAAATTGTCCATTGTTGCCAAAGGTTTGCCAGAGGTTCACCACTACCGGTGAAGAGCTCCAAACTTCTTGCAAACATTTGAGGTGAATCAAAGGCTCATTTACATGTGAAAATTTGCAGCAAATTTGCGGCTAGTTTAGATTTTTTGTAAGGGAAGTGCTACTAGTTAAAAATCAAAAAGGAAAATGGACAATGCACACAGCAGTCAGGCTCAGGTCTCAGGAGGTTAATATAATTTTCCATCTCTTTTCCCAATAACATGTCCTTTCTACTGTTTCTGCCACTAAAGTGGTTAACCATGCTAAAAATCCCAGCTCAACTGTTTTTTGGAACATTGTGGTTGGTTGCGAGCCATCCCAAGCTGGTCATTAGCTTGTAACTAGCCACCATGTTTCAAGCTGAATTTTCCAGCAGGGTCAAAAATCCCAATAATAATGATAATAAATAAACATGTATTTAAGGAGTTCATGATCTGTTACAAGTAGCCATTTAACAGTAGAAACAATTTCCAACATTAATGACAGTGCCAAAATGACATTGGTTATCCTATGAAGCTAATTATTATGAAAAACATGCATATTTGATAATTTCCTTGTGAATCTGCCTTCATAAATCAATATGCCAGCTCATCTTCTCAATTTTTCCCCATTCCACAGATCCCTCCAGGCACAAGGTGAAAAATGTGCCGTCATTAAGGTTCAGTTGCCCGTGCCTCTCTCAGATTAGCTGTAATTATGTTTGCTATTGGGCTATCGGTTTTCTTTCAGGTGGAAAGCCCCAGATAATCCACTGTTTCTGGCCAGATTTTTATCAAATTGATAAATCCAGTCATGTACCACAGTGGTAGACTTAGTCTCACATTACATAAAAGGGTTTATTGTAGCTCAGGCAGGGCTACAAAATCCTAGCTTGACAAGTGTTGTGTATTACAAAGACATAAACCTGGCTTAGCTTTTAGAATGAAAGTGAGCATTGTAATGATGGATTGCTGCTATTTGCATTGCACTGATAATAAAATCTGTTTTTCAGTGCACAGTCCCACTCTTCATAAAGCACACTGTAGAAAGCTAAAAGGATTAGCGACCGCCTGTTTCTTCTCATTGACTTTTACCTGCAGCTGAGACCTGAGGTTTAAACTGAAGTTTAATGTCTTACTTCAAGGATATAAAACAGAATTGTTACATAATTTATAAAGGATTGCAGAGTTCTTTATAATGGGATTTAGAGGGGGCAGTGGATAGCAAGGGAAACCAAGGGGGCAGCCCAAATGTGGGAATGGGGTCCGGTGGCCATGGAGGCGGTTCCAGGAAGGGGGCTGGGTTCAGGGGCCAGGGCCGTGGCTCCAGGAAGGGAGCGGGGTTCAGAGGCCTGGGAGGAGGGCCAGACAAGGCAGAGGCTCGGACGAGGATCCAAGCGCTTGCTCTAGGACAGATAAGGCTCCAAGCGCCCACTCTGGGACGGACGAGGCAGACGTGGCCGCTGGTTCGTGGACCGTGGTAGGTGTGGGCACAGGCTCGTAGACCGTGGCAGGCTTGGACGCTGGCTCATGGACCGTGGCAGGCGTGGATGCTGGCTCGTGGACCGTGGCAGGCATGGACACTGGCTCGTGGACCGTGGCAGGCATGGACGCTGGACCGTGGTAGGCGTGGGCACAGGCTCGTAGACCGTGGCAGGCATGGACGCTGGCTCATGGACCGTGGCAGGCGTGGATGCTGGCTCGTGGACCGTGGCAGGCATGGACGCTGGACCGTGGTAGGCGTGGGCACAGGCTCGTAGACCGTGGCAGGCGTGGACGCTGGCTCATGGACTGTGGCAGGCGTGGACGCTGGCTCGTGGACCGTGGCAGGCATGGACGCTGGCTCGTGGACCTTGGCAGGCGTAGACACTGGCTCATGGACCGTGGCAGGCGTGGACGCTGGCTCGTGGACCGTGGCAGGCGTGGACGTAGTCTCTGAGGTGGAGGTTGTGGCGGTGGACTCTGGCTGTGTGTTCACTGTAGGAGTGCCAAGGTCCTCAGCCACTCACACTATGAAAGATGAACCGCTCATGAACAGCACAAAATCAATGAACTGGGCCAGAGTCCATATGATTTGGCCATGAGGCATAAGGGATTTTACGGGTTCGTTTAGTCCACAGAGAAAAAGGTCCTTTAGAGCCACATCATTAAAGTCAACCTCATTAACTTACTCACAGAGGTAAACCACGTACTCCTCCAGAGAATGATTCCCCTGGTCCAAATAAAAAAGGCACTCTGCTGGGTTCATGTTCTGTCACGCTTTGAATGGAAGGAGTACGAAGACGGGAGTCGGAGTGAAGCCAACTGCAATGCATTTAATGACAAAGCAAACAACGTAAAAACTACAAAGAAAACACTGAGCACTATTAAAGGTAAAACAAAGAAGAATAACATAACATGGCTAAACGAAGAAGAATATCAACAACAACTACTAACATATAAGGGATATTAGCAGTGGGTTAAGGGATAGTGATCTGAGACGAGACTTGATAAACACTGAGTGAATGAGGTGAGTTTATAAAAGCTGTGTCTCGTTTCAAAAGCTGCATGCTAGGTAGGACGCTTCCTTTTGAAGGCTGCAGTATACCGAGCGTCCTCCTTTAAACAAGTCTCGTTTAAACAAGACGGCCTTCATAGGACAAACGGAAACAGAACGTAACATGGTTGCTATGATAGCACGCCACTCTTTAACAAGCGGCAGTGCTTTGAGTGAGAAGGGAACAAAGTCCCTTTAGAAGGGAATGTATGTGGTAAATTTTAGGAGAGTTATAATGATATAGAGAGAAAGAATATAGATATTACAGGTGTAGTTTTAGTCTAATACTTTATTTTAATTATATATTAATATAATTATACACATTATATACTCTGCACCCATCTACTGAGGTACTTCAACTTGGGAATTAACATTAATTGCGTTTGAACATCATATTTACGGGCAAATTGGCATTATTTTTTTTAGACATTTCCGTCAAAGAATTGTGGGTTGTGAGTGCCCACGAAGGATATACCTCATGCATCCTCCGAATTCCCGTGAAAGGAGGTTGCATTCAAAGGCTGCATTCGAAGTGTCCGTCTCGATGACGTATGCGGCTGACAAATGCGACCCCCGGAGGACGCATCCTTCCAAACGAGACAGCCATAGAGTCTTTGATGAGGTGATTGAGAACAGTTGTGGCTGATTTGAGTGTGGATGAACTGGAGCAGTTGATGGCTGGAGGGGTGGGAGACCGAAGGGGGCGTGACAGTCTGATGGTGATACCATTTTTTATATTTACAAATATAATGCATTTTTGAGTCACAAATATCAAGAAGTTTTCTTAGGGTCACTCCATTTGACCTGAACAAATGTACCTTTTTTACTTTAACCCAAAAAAAAAAAATAGATATCAAAATGACCGGAACTCAGAAATTATTTTCATCATTGTAGAAGTGTATTCAAGTAATTGTTTGTGTGAACTGCAGTTTTTTATGTATTTTTGAATAACTTAGATCCGGACAAAAAAAAGAAAATTACCTTCATGGCAGTGACCCATACCATTATACTAAATGATTAGTATCATCTTTCATCTTCAAGGTACTTCAAAGCATACAATGGTTTTACCATAGTACATGCTGACAAAACCATGTTGTTATCATGCTGCATGTTCACAAAACTTGGTACCATGTCCAAAACCATTTTTGTAAGTGAATACTTATCTCCCTTTAGAACTTCAATAGGCTAAAAAGATGTCAGTCAACACAATACAGTACAGTACAGCCACATTTTCTCTGTCCTCAGATCTCTGCCTATATGGTTTGCCTTACTTCAGTGAACTTCAGTGATAATCAAACACATGTAGCCTTTATCTGACTCACTGCACATCTCATCATGAGTCACTACAGTACATATCTTTGACACTTTTTCTTTGTTAATAAGGCAGATGTGTGTTTGAAATGAAATAGGAAAAAGTAATTACAGTAGAGCACCCCATGGATCTGAAGCAATATTGTGAATGAAAGCAGCCCAACTTAAATCCCATCAGGGCTGCTGTGTGTGTGTGTGTGTGTGTGTGTGTGTGTGTGTGTGTGTGTGTGACAGTGTATAGATTTAGTTATGGTTGAGGTTACTGGAAAACAGGAAATTCCACAGTGTGATGTCTTGTGTGTTTCTTAAGTCGGGCCTGTGAGCAGAATGCAGACAGCTGTCGCATAGCATGCTTGGAGTTTTAAATAAAGAGCTTTGATGGGCTTTTAATTGTTTTTGAAGTCAAACTGAGGCTCCTCTGTGTCTCTGTGTCTCCTCTGTGTCTCAAGTGATTGAAAAAAAAAATGTGATTTAAAAGTACAAAACCACTGTTCTTTGTGAAAGATAAATCTACAGCATTGGGATTGATTGGACAATTGTTTGTGATTATTACTTTTGTGAATAAAATTAATAAAAAAAAAAAAGACAATCAGATTGAAGGTCTGATTTTCTTATAATATATATATATATATATATATATATATATATATACTCAATTGTCTCCTAGACTGCAATGAAATTTAAAGGAAATAAAATCAAGACTTTTTGCTGAAGTATCCTGCTTCTCAGATATTTCTCATGAGAAAAAGACTCCAGTAATCTCACATGTGTTTTCTCTAGACTTTCAAAAGAGATCTCAACAATGTCTCTAAATGTGATCCGATTTGGCAAAAGTCTGCAATCAATGCTCAGAAATGTCAGTATAAACATTTCTCATTTAAATGTGATCTAAGCTTTTTTTTATAACTCTATACTCTTACTGTATGTCAACAACTGTCTCGTTTGTGTCTATTTTTACATCTCATAAGGAATTTTAGATGAAACATCTGAGACCAAGTTGATACTCATATGTAAAATCACTGAGGACTCCATTATAGTCTCCTGAGCTATGAAAGAGCAACTATTGAGCAACAAAGTACCAAAAAAAACAAAAAACAAAAAAACACTGAAATTAAATTGCATAATAAACTGCAAGCGACATTACTCTCATCACAGACTTTCCTTCTCTCTGTTTTTCTCAGCGGCGAAGAAAGCTCAGTGGTTGGAGAAGGAAGAGAAGGCGCGACGTTTGCGTGAAAGCCAGCTGGAGGAACGCAGGAGGAAATTGGAGGAGCAAAGACTGAAGGCAGAAAAACGAAGAGCCCTGCTGGAGGAGAAACAGAGACTGAAACTCGAAAAGAACAAGGTGTTAGACGTTAATTGAGTCAATATGCTGTATATATGCAGTTGTGTCTGATAACTGGCCTAGATCAGGGCAAGTCATTACTCAAGATCACGGTTTAATCTGGCTTAACCCCTTTCCACATTTACATGGATTTCACTGCCACCCATATTAACAGCTAAGTGTTGACATGCAGTAATGTACACTACCATTCAAAAGTTTGGACACACCTACTCATTCTTTATTATGATGGCTTGACGAAGCCAGCATACTGTTATTCTACAAACTTTGGGTAAGATTTTTTCAGAATCCCTAAACTGAGACCAAAATGTCTAACATGAACTCCTCCTAGAGTTTCAAGCGACATCCACCAAACTTGGCACAGACCTTCAGACTTTTCTGGAACAGTGTGACTTACATTGACGGAATCTTCAAATGGGCCATTGGAATGCTCTTTAATTCAAACTACAACTGCCAAAAATTCAAATGTAAACAAACCCAGAAAAGGCCTGAATTACATTGACGGAATCTTCAAATGGGCCAACGGAATGCTCGTTAATTTAAACCGAAGTCTTTTTAGCAAGTTAGTTCACTCAGCGGCCATCTTTGGAACGCTCCCGGGCAACTATTTTCTATGTAAACAAGCGGCATGAAAGACCTAAATCTCCAAAACGGTTGATCAAGATTACAATCAAAGAGCATATTTCAAATCAGCAGTAAAATCTGACTACACTGGTATCATAAATTGCGCTTCTTTACCTCAGACTACGCTAAAAAAAAACTATTTTCCAGGCTTACTTATCTAATGCGCATGCACATTCTCGAGTTGATTGACAGGGGATGTCTGTATCTAAAGGGTGATTGGCTCATTTACCTGTAAGGGAGGACTTCCTTTCTACATCCATTGACCAGTTGGGCGTTCCAATTTCTCCCATTCATTTTCATAAATGTGACCTGTTTCTGTTAAATAGTCTGTGGTTAAACTACAACTGTCAAAAATTCTAATGTAAACAAACCCACAAAAGGCCTTTTAATGGTTTATCTGACTCTTTAAGTGACAGTCTGTCTGACTATCTAGGCAGCTGGGTGTTTGTCATACTATAATATCTTTATATCCATCAAACTTTAAAATTATAAAGCTAGTTTCAGACAAGGCTTTGTTAAGCCAACATCAAAGTTTGTCATCACAAACTTTACCTATATAGTTACAGTATTAATATTTTCTTGAGCGAGCTCTGAACACTCTAGTCATTCACTCAGCTCACTTTGTGAGGTGTGTCCTGGGATGCTTTTTAAACCGTTTTGAAAGAGACCCCATTAATGCTGGACATCGGATTTCATGTTTCCATAACTAATTTCAAGCATTTAGGCATTAGCTTTACTATCAAAAGGGTTTTAAGATCAGTAGTATCATAGATTCAGTCAAGTGTGTCCAAACATTTTACTGGTAGTGTTATTTGTGTACGGTTTTCTTGTAGAGTATATTTCAATGTACCGTAGCAAATTCTGCAATGCCAGACATGTGCTGATGAATAAAAGCTATTTTGTTTCTGACTCTAAATGAACCAAAATGAAGTTCATCCTGACCTTGCAATTGTGTTTCTCACTGTAGGAGCGTTATGAGTCTGCCATAAAGAGATCAACCAAAAAAACATGGGCTGAGATTCGTCAGCAGAGGTGGTCGTGGGCCGGTGGATTGAACCAGACTTCACGCAGAGAGAGTAAGCGTCATCACCCGTTATTCACCTTACAGTCCTGTCCAACTTTACAATTAGTACTAGAGTTATCAATACCTTCCACAGCAGTACCTAGGAAGGAGTAGAGAACCTGAATAAATTTGGAAACTTCTTCTGCTGCTACAACATTGTATTTTACTTCATATGTGTCAAATTCAAGCACTGTTTGTCATGTGTCCATGAGGATAATGTAAATCAAACAGTTTGTCTTCATAGTGGAAGGAAAATAACTGCTGAGATTTTACAACTCTATTTGTTTTATAGGCAGACGGTAAATATGTGTCCGTTTTTTGGTTCAATTCTAGTTCACATCTAGTTCACACTGGAGCATGAGGGAAAAGTAATAATATGACGTTGGTTTCACCACCACAAAACTTGCTTACATCATTGTTATTTTATAGTTGGCATTCTTTCAAAACATTGATGGGCTTTTTGACACTCTCACAGTGAATTGATTGTTGTTAGTGTAATTAGTTAAACCGATGTATACGTTTGTAAAGGATTGTGACATATTCTTCATCATTCACTGTAAGATGTGATTCCTCATACCACAGACAAAAGAAGTTTGAGAGTGGTGTTGGGGGCCGTTCAAACTGAACGAGTTTTTGCGTCCGTCTGTGCTGTTTTTCCATTGTTTTGCTATATAAACATGCGCTAGACATCTTTGACCATTGTGCCACATCTCGCTGTTTTTTCAGCATCTTGCACAGGGAGGCTACGTTTTTAGACACTGTATCTGGTTTAAAAAGACAGCAACATTTTAATGTGCACCTCGAGACACCTGTGTTCTGTTATATGCATTACATAGAGCCTTGCTTTTTTATCATAAGAACACATTCGGTCTGAACGGCCCCTTAGGGTTTATACAGTCATAACATAGGATTTTCAGATTCGAGTACTTTTTTCTATATATAAAATGTCGGTGTCTGATGTGACCAAGTGTGTATTGCAGGAAGTGACATCATGTTAGTGTGGTTAAGATTTGATTGACTTTGCACAGTCCTGCCCTGTTGAAAAGACCTGCCGGTCCAGGCAGTTCTGGTTTGGAGCTGATCATACTGGTTGACCGACATGTTTTTTTTAAAGGTGAAGCTGGATGATATTGGAAGTCTTGCTGGTTAAGTCATACCAGCATCCCACATGTAACATAAAGCTGGTCTTTTCAGTAGGGTAGTATTGTACTACAATAGATAATGTAGATATTATGTATTTATCTAGATATTTAACTTCAAAAAGACACTGGAATGATCCTTTGGTTAGCATTTAGAGGTGATAGTATCATTGCCTTTAAAGGTATATTCCGCGTTTATTACAAGTTAAGCTCAATCGGCAGCATTTGTGGCATAATGTTGATTACCAAAATAATAATAATAATAATAATAATTCGACTTGCCCCTCCTTTTCTTTAAAAAAAGCAAAAATCTGGGTTACAGTGAGGCACTTACAATGGAAGTGAATGGGACCAATCCGTAAACGTTAATATACACAACTTTGTTGCCATGACAGCGTAATGCCGGAAACCCTTAAACCTTAAAAAGACAGTAAAAGCGGCAATTTAAAGAACTTTACAGCTCAAATGATACATGAGTTTTAACAGAAGAATTAATGTAAGTGATTTTATAAAATTATAGGCTTCACATTTCTACCTTTAAACCCTCCAAAAATTGGCCCCATTCACTTCCATTGTAAGTGCCTCACTGTGACCTCGATTTTTGCTATTTTATATATAAAATAAGTATAATTTTTTATGGTTATCAACATTATGCCACAAATGCTGTCGACTTACAGTTGCTTAACTTGTATTGAACCCAGAATATTTCTTTAAAAAGACACAGTTTGTAAAGTCAGTCAGCATTTATAGTTTTTCTCAATCGCTTTGGCTCATTTTTTGAAACAGTCTTTACATTCTCTGAACTGTGAGTGCAATTGTCACAACTGTTTTATGAGACATCACAACTCTATTGCATGTCTGCAAAATGTAATAACTCACCCAAAACATTTAATTCATGCTTCAAAACCTAGTTATTGCGTCAGTAAATTGGCCAATGCCACCAAAATGAAAAGTTTTTTTGTCATTGTGTGAGCCGTACTGGTCAAAATATTTAGATGATTTTTCACCATGGCAGTCAACCCTGGAAATGTTTGTTATATACAAATTTCATTTTTGTTCTACTTTTTTGACACTGACTGCTTACTGTACTATACAAGAATGTTAGTTTTGTCTAGCTGAGTGTTATTGTGTATCACACTGAGATACCGATACTTTTTAGATACCGATTTCAACAGTAGGTAAAAGTGTACTGGGGAAAGTCAATACTGTACAATACTGTAGTATACAGAAAAAGGATATGCACATTTGTATGTATACAGTACATTTATTTTTGTAGCACTGCGTTACAAGTAAACAGAAAATTCACATTTGCATGTCCATTTTTGCACATTTCTTACATGTAAAGTCATATATAGTATAGTATGACAATTTCACTGAGAATCAGCTCATCGGTTTTGATCAGCAAGCCATGTGCATTTAGTTATTGTGCAAATTGTAGACAATTGTACTTACTTTTTTGCACACATGTGCCAAAACACGTGCAATTTGCTTAAATGAATAAGAAATTCAAAACTGGTGTGAACAAAGAAACTAACTGTTCAGAGAGTTTAACATATTGTTTTGAATCAAATTATTCTAATTCGAGAATTGAGCCAAAGCGATTGAGAAAAACTGTAAAAATGGTTGTCAGCATGATATGGAATTTCATCTTAAATATAAGATCATCTTAAATGATCGGCTTTCATGTTTACATAAGAGTCTCCAGCCCCCCTTCTAGCGCTTCCCTTGAAAGACTGCATGGCTCTCCAGGAGTTTCTTTCGGGAATAACCTCGTTCCAGTATCCCGCCCCCTCACCTCTCGCGGTCAGTATGAACGCTTTGCTCTCTGTGTTGCGTTCTGCAGGCAGATGCTCGGCCTCCACGGTCAACCTGCCGCGACAGACGGAGCCTGTGCTAAACAACAGGCTGTCCAAGTCCTCTGCAACACTCTGGAACTCTCCCTGCAGAAGTAAGAATGGAGCGACTCCCGCGTTTCACCTCCTCCCAAACCCTCCGTCTGGTTTCTGGTTCTTCAGTTCTGTTGTTTTTTTGTTTTTTTCTTTTTCATTTTGCTTTGTTCATTTCTGCTGGCCTGCTTGCCTGTGCCTGTGCCTGGTGATCGGTGGTCATTTTCACATACCCTTTATCCACCCCCCACCCCACAACCCCTCGTTCTCGTGTTGCATCGTGGGTAATCTCTTTTTTGTGCACTTTTTGAATGGTGCTCACATTGTTACATCATAGTCTGTGATGCTACTTTATCTGTGGTCCAGTAAGTGGTGAAAATATATTTTTGTTTCAAGTTCTTTCTTTTGTGTCACAAATCACTTTCACTGTTGGTGTGGGTTGTGGATTGTGATGTTGGTGGTGGATTTTTAACCTGATTGTGTGATTTGAAAAGCTGATCATCAAATAATCATATTGAGACTGACTGAAAACTTTGATTGCTAAGGACTTGCTATGCTAGTTAGGATCAATAATATTTGTCATTTTAATTTACTAATCTTATTATAATCAATTTAATTGATTGGCCAATTAATGCAGATGACTGATATTGTGAAACTGTTGAAAGTAGTCAAACTAATACAATATGTAAAAGCATTCTTTAAAGGGATAGTTCACCCAAAAATGAAAATTATCTCATCATTCACTCACCATCATGCCATCCCAGATGTGTATGACTTTCTTTCTTCTGCTGAACACAAACAAAGATTTGTACTTTTTTAGAAGAATATTTCAGCTCTGTACGTCCTCACAATACTAGTGAATGGGTGCCAACATTTTGAAGCTCCAAGAGCAGCATAAAAGTAATCCATAAGACTTCAGTGGTTTAATCCATATCCTTCAGAAGCGATATGATAAGTGTGGATGTGAAACAGATCAATATTTAAGTCCTTTTTTTACTATAAATCTCTTTTTTCACTTTCACATTCTTCTTCTTCCGTTTTTGGTGATTCACATTCTTTGTGCATATTGCCACCTACTGGGCAGGGAGGAGAATTTATAGAAAAAATGACTTAAATATTTATTTGTTTCTCATCAACACCTATCATACTGCTGCTGAAGATATGGATTCAACCACTGGAGTCTGATGGATTACTTTCATGCTGCCTTTATATGCTTTTTGGAGCCTCAAAATGTTTGTCACCATTGACTTGCATTGTGTGAACCTACAAAGCTGAGATATTCTTCTAAAAATCTTCACTTGTTTTCAGCAGAAGAAAGAAAGTCATACATCTGGGAACCTTTAAGTATACATAAGAAGCAGCAATGGGCGTGAAATCTGGCTGAATATTTGGAATGAAATATTAGCACACTGTGCAGCTTAAACTACTGCCTACCTTTTTCAAAAAATATTATGTGAAATAGTTTGCATTAAGCAACGATACACATATTAAACAGTATTATGCTACATTGTTGTCACATTAGTGGTTATTTTCATTTTTTTATCCATTCCTGTGTAAAAATGTCTTAAAGGTTAAATAAATATTCCTGGTTCAATACAGGTTACTCTCCATTGACAGTATTTGTGGCGTAATATTGATTACCAAAAAAAATTATTTAGACTCGCTCCTAATTTTCTTTTTAAAGCAAGTAAAAATCTTGGTTCCAGTGAGGCACTTACAGTGGAAGTGAAGGGGGCCAATTTGTAAACATTAAAATACTGATTCAAAAGTATAGCCACAAGATGTAAACAATATGCATATTAACATGATTTTGGTGTGAAAAACATTTCTTAATAACCTTTTCTGTGGAAAGTTATATCCAATTTTACAACTTTGTTGCCATGACGTTGTAACGCGTAAACCCTACAAACCAGAAACACCCCTAAAAACGACAATTTAAACAACTTTACAGCTCAATTGTCACAACTTTCTTAGTGCTTTAAAAAAATTATGAGCTTCACATTTCTGTCTCTAAACCCTCCAAAAACTGGCCACATTCACTTCCATTGTATGTGCCTCACTATAGCCTCAATTTTTGCTTTTTTATAAGAAAAGGAGGGATGAGTCGAAATACATTTTTATGGTAATCAACATTATGCCACAAACGGAATTGCAATCTGTTGGTTAGTTTGATATAACAACACTGGTTCAACCAATAGCCTGTAGGCAATATCCAAGAAATGGCATACTTCATACATATAGTAAAATTAGTATGGTACTATGCTATTCTGAGCATAGTCTCTGTAATTTTCTCTGCAAGGATATAATGGCTTTTTAGAACGCTGGAATCCACATACAGCTGAATGTAGCAACTTATGATTGTGCAGATGCACAAAAATCAACATAATAACTGCATTGTGCATGGTAGTACTTAACTGCATAGCTCATAGTCTGAAATTAGTGTTTAGAAATCTACATCTCTATCATTAGAAATGACCTCCCAGAGGGGGCCTGGGTAGCTCAGTGGTAAAGACGCTGTCTACCACCCCTGGAGTTCGCTAGTTCAAATCCCAGGGTGTGCTGAGTGACTCCAGCTAGGTCTCCTAAGCAACCAAATTGGCCCGGTTGCTAGGGAGGGTAGAGTCACATGGGGTAAACTCCTCGTGGTCACTATAATGTGGTTCGTTCTCGGTGGGGCGCGTGGTGGTTGCCGCGGTGGATGGCGTGAAGCCTCCACATGCGCTATGTCTCCGTGGCAACGTGCTCAACAAGCCACGTGATAAGATGCGCGGGTTGACGATCTCAGACGTGGAGGCAACTGAGATTCGTCCTCCTGAGGCAAACTGAGGCGAATCACTACGCGACCTTGAGGACTTAAAAGCACATTGGGAATTGGGCATTCCAAATTGGGAGAGAAAAAAAAGACCTCCCAGAGCTGTTACTGAGATAGTTGACATTCAAGATTTATAACTATGTTCCTGTTAGAGGCTACCATGGCTACTGTATTTGTTCATCCACTTTTCATTTTATAACGTACGGTGTGAAGATTGTCTTGAAGCAACAATCTAAATGATAGATCATGATGAAGCCTTCTGTTACAGTAGTTCAGGCAACAGCAGTGTTTTGCCGCAGTGGTGGAATAAAAAGGCAGCTGTTGCCTAGCAACAGCCAGTGACCAGCTGTCACAAAATGTTGTAAATTTTGTTGTGTTTCCAAAGTGTCAGATTGGAGCACCACCTTGTTACTCGCTGTGATGCTTGCGAACAAGGATTCGTTTTGATACACAGTATTGTTTGAATGTTACATGGTTGTCAGATACTGTGTGTATTGAATTTGAAGTGCGTTTGTGCCTGAATGGGAGTGTGTGTGTGTTTGTATTTATAGGGATAAAATGGTGATTTGGTGGAGGAGTGGAGCCAAGACCACAGATTAATTCCTTCGTCACATCACATGTTCGTCACGTGTCTTCTCATGTCTGTAGAGAAGCGACTAATTGAAACTGTCTCATCTCTGCAGAGTCTGATCGCAATGACTGTCATTCAATCATCTTTGTGACAGCCCAAATTATCTGATCTCATTTTATTGTTGTCTTATTAATGTAATACATCAACATATCCAGGGTTTCCACAGTCATGGAAAACCTTGACATTTTAAAACTGTGATTTCTAGGCCTAGAAAAGTCATGGAAATTTCTATAGAGTGCAACAGTCTGGTTCTGGAAATAAAAAAATCCCATTAATTTTCACATATATCCATAAGAGATTTTTTTAATGATATATTATTATCCTTTAAAGACAGACCTACTGTGACTTCTGAGGTTATCACTTGATTGTAAATGCTACTGTTAAAACCATCAGTTTGAAAATATCGTGTTTAATAGTGGAATTCCTGGTAATGAACTACACTACCCATGATCCTGAGCAAACAAATCGACCAATCAGAGAGTCCTGGCAATCAAAGCGCGCCAAAAGATCTCTGTAGCGAGCGCCCACTTCCATCACACTGTGAATAACAACCGAGTCAATCTCTCTACACTCTCAAACTACTTATATATTTGTACTTATCTGAATATTTTGCAATATACTTTAAATATTTTGATTCTATACTTATAATAAACACCTTAAAATTAATTGTTTTTATTTCGATTAAAAAGAAAAGTTCATTTCTTCATGACAGACGGTAGGTTCACAGTCTTGTACCTTTGTGTTTTTGTCTGATTTTCAAATACTTTTTTGGTTTAAATAAAGGATTGTAATGCTGTGATTCACCTTGTGGCTGATTGGTTCGGTTCATGGCTTTAAACCCTTTAATGAAGGATTTTTTATGAAATCCCTATGGAAAAAAATATATGAGAAAAATGCTTCTGGAACCAAGGTGGCTGAAAAAGTGGGCGATCACTGTTGTGCTCTATTGTGCTTTGTGAGTGCTATCTCTGTATAGAGACAACATTCCATAATTCTCGGAATAAAACCAATTTATTCAGCTTTGATAGTGCTGTTAGTCTTGACATTATGTCATTAAACCATACAGATTTTAAAAACACCATCATAAATAACTTAATGACGATTGTAATCTGATTTAGATTGCAATTTTGTGTTTTGTCTCAGGGCTTCTTGGTTAGTTTTGTCTAGTTAGTTGCCTTAAAGTCAAAGTTCACCCAAAAATGAAACTTCTCTCATCATTTACTCACCCTCATGCCATCCCAGATGTGTATGACTTCCTTTCTTCTGCAGAACACAAATGAAGATTTTTAGATGAATATTTCAGCTCTGTAGGTCCATACAATGCAAGTGAACGGTGACTAGAGCTTTGAAGCTCCGAAAAGCACATAAAGGCAGCATAAAAGTAATCCATAGGACTCCAGTGGTTTAATCCATGTCTTCTGAAGCGATCCAATTGGTTTTGGGTGAGAACAGACCAAAATATGACTTCTTTTTCACTATAAATCTTAACATCAGCAGTCTCCTTGGCGATCGTGATTTCAAGCTCGATAGCACTTCCAATAGTGCTATCTTGTGCTCTGCGCATGCGTCAAGCACTAGGAAGTGACGTACTTAGACTGGATTTAGAGCATCTTTGATTTAACCAGCATAAGTAATGTTGCAGACTACATGCTCTAAATAAATTGAAACATAAACTACCTTGAAGTTTCAAGGGAGTGTCCAAGTGTGTGTGTGTGTGTGTGTGTGTGTGTGTGTGTGTGTGGGCGGGTTTGGATGGTTTACGAGGACATTTTTTAGGTCACAAACTGGTAATTACAAGGGTATTATGCTATAAATGTGGTTTATGAGGACATTTCTAGTGTCCCCATAATTCAAATTGCATAAAAAAACACACTAAACAATGTTTTTCTGAAAATGTAAAAATGCAGGAATTTTTTTGTGAGGGTTAGGTTTAGGGGTAGGGTTAGGGTTAGGGGACAGAATCTATAGTTCTTACAGTATAAAAATCATTATGTCTATGGAGAGTCCTTATAAGGATAGCCGCATCAACATGTGTGTGTGTGTGTGTGTGTGTGTGTGTGTGTGTGTGTGTGTGTGCGTGCGTGCATATCAGAATCACAGCTGTTCACTCATTTAGAAGACATGAGCATTCACAAAACTTATAGTGTAGATTAGGTCTCCAGTAGTAGACCAGCAGAGTCTAAAAAAATTGATTTCAGTGTTCTCTCAACGAAAGGCACTCCTGACAAAACAGCAACTCTGATTGGTTAAGCTGTCGTTGGGTCTAACAGCCAGCTGAGTGGTTGAAGGTCCTTTGTCAAGTGACCTGCTCTATGTGTCCGTGTGTGTTGATGTGCCCTCTTGTATCAGCCCGCAGTTTGCATCTGAGCCCGTGGGAGAGCCGCATTGTGGAGAGACTGATGATGCCTACTCTTTCCTTTCTGGCTCGGAGTCGGAGCGTAGCCACCCTACAGAACAGCAGTGACCCCCGTGAGTTACACATTATACCACCCAGATTATTCTTTGACTTAAAATATATATTCATAAATCGTTTAAAAAATGCATAAATTCTGATTTCTGAAAGTGTGAAAGAACTTTCTGAATGTTTTTAAGGAAAATTTGGTAAAAAAAAAAATAAAAAATTATTGGTCGAAAACTTGCCAAATCCCTTTTTATTGAGGCCCACCCAAAAATAATTTACTGGCTATGCCCTTGCTTTGTATTAGGTGTATTTTTCTTACCCCACTGGGCATTGTTTTCTAGTTTTAAGCATAAACCCTAACTTAATTTTGTTAGATTTCTCTGAAAACAAGACTTAATATGTTGTCATTTTGCTTCTCAAGTAAATGTCTCTTGTTTTAAGGATTTTTAGATATTTTTACTGGAAAGACAAAAATACTGAGTAAGAAAATTATTTTTGCAGTTCGCTTAATGTGTGTATTTTATACCTGATGTAATTGTTTATCTGATATCCCAAACGGAATTCTCAATTTTTTGATATATTTTGTATTTCTGTCTGGTCTCAGATCAGTATATACTGTAGTGTTTTGAGATCAAATAACTGAATGAGACATCTTCTCTATCTGATCTCAGATCAGTTTGTAATGTTTTGAGGTTATATAAAGTATCGTCTTTGTTGATGTCTGTGTCTGATCTCAGATCAGTGTTCGCGCTCTTCGTCTGTGTCTCCTCTGACGGGCTGCTCTCATCATCGTCCTCACCAGCACAACACTGAACGCTGGAGAGTCTCCACCAGCACGCCTGACATCACACAGCGCCAACACAGACGCAACGCTACATGGGTAAGCACGTAAACACAAACAAGTCCAGTCACAGAACAACACGCTCAGGTCATGAACTATTAACTTTTAAAAATAATTTAGAAAAAATAATCAGAGCTATTAATGTGAAGAAATCTCAATATACTAAGTATTAAAAGGGCCATATTCTACACTATTCTACACTTTTTTCCCCCTGACATCCACAAACAATGTTATTCAATATAATGAACTTTAAACATTTAACACTGAACTAATAATGTTAAGGTTCATGCACCAAAAGCAGATCATTATCCACCCTCGCTCTCACTTAATTAAACATGCTGTTTTTGCTACTGTACCTTTAAGACCTCTGCTATCATTAGTGAATCTTCACTTACCAGTGTAGTTCACAAATGTAGCAGTTTTTATAAATGGCCTGGGCGAACTAGGGAGGGTACTTTGTGTAGTGAACGCTAAAGTATGTCTACATAGTACATCAATCTCCATTATCCATGATATGACCCATTGAAACTAATGCATTGCTTTTTTGGCATTTAGTTTGAGAAGAAGAAGAAAGAAAAGAAAGACAAGGAACGAGAGAATGAAAAGGAGAAGAATGCTCTGTCTAAAGATCAAGTAGAGAAGAAGAGACAGTCCCAGAGCATAACCAGAACAAAAACAGAAGCCTGGTGATTCACACACACACACACACACACACACACAAATTGTGTGGCTTGTTGAGTGAGGAGAGGGGTGCCATTACTTTTGTAACCTATCAAACTTATGATTTTCTCCTGGCGGACAACAAAACAGTTCCCATAGACTTGCAAAAACACTATAAAATCCCATAGACTTGCACTGAAGGACAGTCATTTCAATAGTCCAGAATATTATAGAGACATGGGGGTGGACTCTTTTCACTTTTTACTCAACTACCCAGAACACCCTAGCAACTACCTAATAACGCCCTAGCAACCACTCAGAACACCATGGCAACCACATAGAAATGCCCTCACGAACACCCAAAACACCCTAGCATCATGGCGGCGACAGCTGCATGGGCAATCTCCAAATTTTCTTAAAAAAATTGTACAAATTTGAGCTGTCAATAGATTCTTTTTTTATTATTGAATAAATTACATGATGTGCAAATTAATTAATCGAATGAATTGCATATATTCATTTTTATAGAATTAACCTCACTAAATGATTTTGTTAAATTGACGACCCTAGTAAAAATCTAGTTTGTTAGAATAGATTTGGACCAATAAAGCCTATTTGCCAAGAACACCCCCACACCCCAAATAAAGATAATTCAGTATATAATTAAAATTCAAATTACATTTTTATTATAATATATTAAAATAAAAATTATAATAAAAATAAACATTATTCAATAAATAAATATAATTTTTAATTAAAATTGTAATTTATTAAAAATAATATATAAATTCAGATAATTCAAATACTTGACATTATTGTGACAGACGAGTAAATATAATAAATAAAATAAAAAATATAATAAAAATAAACATAATTCAATAAATAATTAAAATGTTTAATTAAAAAAAAAAAAAATATATATATATATATATATATATATATATATATATATATATATTTTTTTTTTTAAAGATATATATAAATTCAGATAATTCAAATACATGACATTATTGTGACAGACCAGTAAAGTGTTGATTAGACAATACAAAAAGTCAATATGTTGTTTGTTTTATTTCCATATCTTTGAACATATGCCTACAACTGGCCTACAGTCCACAGCGATCCATTTTACAGTTGAGTTTATCAATCTGTCCCAGGTATTTGCATTCCATCCATTTTTGTATAATTAATTGCTCTAAATTAACATGTTAAATTTTCGGCCCTAGTAAAAATCTAGTTTGTTAGCAGGGATTTGGACCAGTGAGGTTTCATTGTGGGTGGGGCTGCGCAGGACTCTGGTTACCATGGATGAGATTTATCATTTGTCACTCAATCAGATTGTACCTGGTTAGGAATTGGTGTTGGAGGCAGTTGTTTTTAGTCTAGATTGTAATATGTTCTTAATCTCTTCTCAGTCCAAATGTCAAAGCCAAAAACAGATCGTCTTCACCTGCGAACCCCAGGAGTCGTCCACTCTCCCCCAACCCCACAGTGTCCTCTAAACCCGGCTCATCTTCTGGTCGGACCCCTCCTGGCACCAAGACCCGACCTAAACGAGCTCAGACTCCCGCCCGCGTGCAGCAACCTGCCGTCGTTGCTGTCGCTGTGGAAACAAAGAAAGAGCCCAGTCAGGCTGACCTTCCCAAGGAGACAAATGGTGAGTGTGATCATCATGAAGACCAAAGCAAAGATGCTTCCTTGAGCTCTTAAGAGTTGCTTTTACTATCAGATAAATCTCTGTGACAGCTGAATGTGTTCTCAAATGCACATTTAATGTGTGTGTGTGTGTGTATGTATGCAAATTACAACAATTGCAGTGTCATTTCTTAATAATTTTTTTTTTTCTCAAAAAGTTAGTGTACTTGGTTACAAAGGAGACAAAAGTGTAAGAATGCGATGTGCAAAGAAAACAAAGCAAAATCAAGTAAATCTCATTTGTGATTATTTTTATTGTGCCTCTTTTCCAGTCAACTGGTAATTTTGTCAAATAATACAAAGAGCATAAAAAAAATGTTTTACTAAAACTGTGATTCACCTTGTGGCTGATTGGTTCGGTTCATGGCTTTAAACCCTTTAATGAAGGATTTTTTATGAAATCCCTATGGAAAACAATATATGAGAAAAATGCTTCTGGAACCAAGGTGGCTGAAAAAGTGGGCGATCACTGTTGTGCTCTATTGTGCTTTGTGAGTGCTATCTCTGTGTAGAGACAACATTCCATAATTCTCGGAATAAAACCAATTTATTCAACTTTGATAGTGCTGTTAGTCTTGACATTATGTCATTAAACCATACAGATTTTAAAAACACCATCATAAATAACTTAATGACGATTGTAATCTGATTTAGATTGCAATTTTGTGTTTTGTCTCAGGGCTTCTTGGTTAGTTTTGTCTAGTTAGTTGCCTTAAAGTCAAAGTTCACCGAAAAATGAAAATTCTCTCATCATTAACTCACCCTCATGCCATCCCAGATGTGTATGACTTCCTTTCTTCTGCAGAACACAAATGAAGATTTTTAGATGAATATTTCAGCTCTGTAGGTCCATACAATGCAAGTGAACGGTGACTAGAACTTTGAAGCTCCAAAAAGCACATAAAGGCAGCATAAAAGTAATCCATAGGACTCCAGTGGTTTAATCCATGTCTTCTGAAGCGATCCAATTGGTTTTGGGTGAGAACAGACCAAAATATGACTTCTTTTTCACTATAAATCTTAACATCAGCAGTCTCCTTGGCGATTGTGATTTCAAGCTCGATAGCACTTCCAATAGTGCTATCTTGTGCTCTGCGCATGCGTCAAGCACTAGGAAGTGACGTACTTAGACTGGATTTAGAGCATCTTTGATTTAACCAGCATAAGTAATATTGCAGACTACATGCTCTAAATAAATTGAAACATAAACTACCTTGAAGTTTCAAGGGAGTGCCAAGTGTGTAAAAAAAAATGTTTTATTAAATAGTAAGAAAAGTAAAAAAGTGTGTTTTATGACTAATTTATGTAGAACATCGGTTGCTTGGGACGACAGCTAATTATAACGTTTAGCAGTCATACAAAAATATCTGACCACAGAATTCTGTAAGTGACCAATCAGAATCAAGTATTCCAGAAAACCATGTAAAAAAATTATATATAAATATATAATGGTAAAAACCTTATTCAATACCCTACAAAATAGCTAAAATGAAATTAATATTTAATTATTTTGCACAATATTCACGGAGAAATGCATAATAATTTACAACAAAATTCATGTTTAGAGTACAAAATTATCCACTCACAAGGCTGTCGGTACTTTTCTAAACTGACATGAAAATATTAGTTACTAATTATTAAGAAAGTAAAAAGTGTGTTTTAAGGAGTTTATTTATTATTACGAGTTTATGAAATATCTGTTCCTTTGGCCTGCACTGTTTTATAAACATTTCTCCTCTTTTTTTGGTTTAGCAACACCCAGTATTCCTGACATCACCGTCTCCTCTGCTCCAGCCACGCCCTCCACTGTCTCTCCGCCGATCAAAACAGCTCCTCAGACTCCAGAGGTGGCCAAAGTGGTCTCCACACCTTCTAGATCTCTCTCTCCAGAGCCCGGACCTCCGGTTGCCAAGCCAACAGCTGGGACCAGTGACCCTGAGGAAGCAGCCAGGGTGCTGGCGGAGAAGAGACGTCAAGCCCGTGAGCAGAGAGAAAGAGAGGAACAAGATAAACGAGAACAGGAGCAGAGGAGCAGGTCAGTTACTTGGTTTGCTGGTCTTAACTGATTAGAGTTGGTCTGCCAGCCTTGACAAGCTTTGGTCTAAAAACAACAATGCCAAAATTTTGTTTAAACCAGCCAATCAGAATTAAGCGATTTTGGTCAGACGGTCCGTAGTTGCACCATCTGTGGTTGAGACAAAATGTGTTTGGTCATCACTATCTAGACTATAAATGCTAATACAGTCCTGTCTTCATTCAGAGCACTGCGTGAGGAGCACGCCAAGCGTGAGGAGGAGGAGAGGAGGCGAAGGGAAGAGGAGGCGCGCTTCATGGCAGAGCAGCAGCGTCTACAGGAGGAGAGGGAGGCGCAGGAGAGAGCACAAGCCGAGCAGGAGGAAAACCTGCGACTCCAGAGACAGGTGAGCAGAGCATGATGGGTAATAGACTCCATTTATGACTAATTTATGTAGATCAGTTGACTAGAATTAATTATACCATTAAGCATTCATTATACAAAAATTTAATTTAATTTAATTGTATTATTAAAAAAATATTAAATATTACATTTCTAAAGTTACATTTCTGTTAATTGGCCAAGCAGGTAAATAAAATAAAATAAAATTATATTTATATATATATATATATATATATATATATATATATATATATATATATATATATATATATATATATATATATTCATAATGCAATAATAAATAATAAAATGATAATACATTATTTTAATAATTAGATAATAATATAATATAGATAATATTAATAGCAATGTAATAATAGTAAATATTATACTAATACATAATGTATCATAATAAATAACTAATTTAATATAATATAATAATAATATACAATTTCTACATTCACTAATGTGTTTTTACAGTTGTACTCATTATCATTAATTACATGAACTAACATGAACAAACAATGAACAAAATTTTGATAAATTAACAACGAGGAATAAATGCTGTTAAAAATATTGTTAATTGTTACTTCATGATACCTAATGCATTAACTAATGTGAGAAAATAGAACTTTATTTTAAAGTGTTACCAACTTTATTTCAGTGCAGTCCTCAGTAAAATCGTTCAATTTTAACATAAAGCATCAAGGTGACCGAGGCACATGCAGACAAAGGGGTGTTTAATGTGAGTGCTTTCTAATGACAGTCTCAGTTAAGAGTCCCTGCAGTGTATGAGCTGCTGTTGAGAACTGTGCACAAGAGAGGACGTCCTGTGAGCCCCCGGGCAACACTCAGCTGATGCTCTTAATGGGATCATTAGAGTAACAGGACTGTGTCAGTGCGCACAGAGCCCATGTAATGTGTATTCTGTCTGTGTATGTGGGATGCAGTGCGGTTTGATTTGATGATGCAGGACAGGCTTAATAAGGCTGTCTGTGGCTCTCTGGATGTACAGTGCAAAGAACATCTGTGGTTTCTGTGAAGCATCAAAAAGTATTTTCTCAAGGTTTAATCTTCTGATATGAGAAAAGACACTAGATATACATAAGCAGATTGAACTGATGCAGCATCTGGATCTGAGCCCAAATGACTTTAAGATTAAGAGGAACCTTTATATGCAGTGCACTTTATTCATTTGTTATTGTACATATAATACAAATACTTGTAAACCTTTGAAAGATACTTGGTCTAGTCTGATCTTATAGAAAGTATACCATGAATTTACAGTATATCATTTATATCAGTTACATCACAACCATTCCTACACAGAAGAAATATTGCTCTCTGCTTCCGCCTTGTGGCTGGGAGTTAAATTGAAATCACTACTTGTGATATATTGGAGGACAAAACAGTTCAACTGTCCACTTTAATTTGTTTTATTCTTGAACTTGATAATAAGTCATTTCTGGCATGACTACATCGCCGTTAGATGTGTGATATATCGGGCATCGGTTCTTGAAATGTTTCATCTCTATTGAAAGCAACACTCACCTTTTTGCTATACCATTTGATATTATATAATGCAATTTGATAAATACATACATTTATGAATATAATATAATTAATTTCCTCTTTTGATACATTGTCTGGGTTCTGGGCTGTGTCGTGAGCGTTTCAATGCCCATTACCTGTGTAAGTTGTGCAAATGACATATAAATTGACTTGACTTGATTAAACGTGGCTTGTTAGTGTTTGTTGTGTAACGAATTTGTTATGTAATTTCAAGTGTTTCTTTGCAGCGAGAAGATGCCGAATCCAAAGCCAGAGAAGAAGCAGAGAGACAGAGAATTGAGAGGGAGAAACACTTCCAGAAAGAAGAACAAGAGCGCCTAGAAAGAAAGAAGGTAAGTCGAGAGAGAAAGAGGGAATGTTCGCTAATAGACAAAATACTTTTTGTTTTAATTGTCTATATCTGTGTGTGTATAATTAGTCACAAGCACACTGTGTTTCATAGGACACTCCTTTATTAAAAAAATAAATAAAAATCCAAATTTGACTTTTTTCAGTGCTATATAAAAAGACATTTAACCCTTGTGTTCGTTTTGTGCTAACACATTTTGTGTTCCCTGTCAAAAATGACCAGCCCATTAAGACTGTTTACAAATCTCTCATATTGCAAATATTATCACAAGATATTACATTAGATATTTTTATAACTTCTTTTTTAGTACTTATGATGGGTTTTGTTCTTTTAGTACTTATGATGGGTTTTGTTCTTTTCTTTATATATATATATTCCTTGTGGAAAACAATAGTGATAATATAATAATAATAATAATAATAATAAAATAATAATAATAATTACATAATAAATGAATAATGACCACTTATACACATAAATATAATAAACAGGAGAGGCTTTTTGTCAGGTTTTTCCTTATTTCTTCCTGAAACATACAGTACACATACATGTAATGTAGACAATGACATATCGTAACTTACAGCAGACTATCCCGATTCAAACAAACCCAAATACAACATAATATGATAAGTACATCTTGAAATATTCCTCAAAGAGTGTACATGGAAAGACGATGCAAAAAAGGGCACTCAACACACATTGTGTGTGTGTGTGTGTGTGTGTGTGTGTGTGTGTGTGTGTGTGCACATGTCTGTGGACTTTGTGTGTGCAAACACACATCCACGTATTTGCTCATCTGAAGGTTTGGGATGCTCCTAAACTATTATATTTAAATTATTTCTGTATTTTGTAGTCTAATTCATTCATTTCCAATGGCCGGTCATTTTTGACCGGGAGCACAACAAGTGTAACAAAGTGAAATAAAACCAAAAAAGTAAAGAAAATTGTACAAAAAAATAAACAAATAATCAGATACCATATATGAACAAAGTCAAGGAATTTTAATGGATTAAAAAAAAAAAAAAAAAAAACTACGAAAACAAAAGTCATCTGCATCAAAATGACCGGAACACAAAATAAGGGTTAAATAACCCTACTGGTAGATAAGTGTGACTAACGTGTCTTTGTTGACCTCTCTAGCGTCTAGAGGAAATCATGAAAAGGACTCGTAAGAGTGATGCAGGAGGACAGGTGGGATAAATCTGTTTTTAATTTAGTCTAAATGTATGTCACATGCACATACAAACACAGATGGACAGGTAAATAAACTTCACTTATTTGTTTCTTTGCAGAAGGATGCAAAGTCTCCAGCGCAAGTGAATGGCAAAATCTCTGACAGCGGTAAATATTGACTGGTTATACACTTTTTGATTTTTCATGTATTGTTTAGTATTGTGCATGTGGTATAGCTTTTGAATAATAACTCTTTTCTCTTTTGATTAATCTTAATAGTCATCTGACATATCTGTAAATGGTGAGGAGAGTTTGTTTACTGAGTTTGAGTGAGAAATATATGTCTTTCAGTAATCCAGAAAAATCCTTCAGACTCTCTCCATAGTGGTGCGACAAATTTAAACCAATCACAGGGTGACATGAAAACAAGGTAAGCATAGTTATGATTTGCAAAGCACAGAAGTTTCATAGTTTTTATGGTCCATCGGTGTAATTAGTGTCATGTTGAACGTAGCCAAAGTACTTGTTGCTAAAATCTGACTATAGATCAAACAATGAAAATGACTCCCAGATTGTTTGAGTTTTGTTGTAAATCAGAGCCATAGATCCCAAATGTGTGTTTTATTTCATGTTTGTTTCTCAGCCCTATGTCTTGGGATTCATCGCCAATAATTAATGGTGTCCAGACCAACAAGCATCAGAATGGACTTTCCTCCAATGGAGAGACAGCAGATTTTGAGGAAATCATCAAGCTGTCCAATCACAGTGGCAGTAGCAGTGGGCAGGGTCAACCTGCTGACCCAATCATGGCCTTTGAGGGTGGGGAACCGTTCATGATGAAGGCGGGGCCTATTAAACCTCAACATGTGGCAGGTATGATTGTGTTTCATTAACAGCATGACTAAATACAATGTAAAAGCATAAAAAGCACCGTTATTTACTTGTAACCAGGGACTGAAAACGTTCAAATGAACGAAAAATGTTATAAATGTTATTTTTGACTGTTGGTAACAGGTTATAACCAAAGTCTAAATGGTTTATCACAGTAAAGTTTCGGAATTACGAATAAGCATGTGCTTTGATTCTGGAGGTCTGGAGGTCACACATATCTTTACCTTAATTCACGTTGTGGATGTAGCCTTATGTGATATGCTGAAGATCTTTAGACTAACTATATATGAGTCATTCTATAATTGCATTTACATTTCATGCCCGTGGGATATATGTTTAATGCATTTTCATCAAGATATAGTACCAATGCTTATTTTCTTAGTACATAATTATATTTTTCCAAATCACGTCATTATTTGTTGGAAAAGCCATCACTTTTCTTCAAAAATAAGGTGTATGGGACATAAAACCTTGGTATTCAGCAGTCCAATTTTGTAGAGTTGGTCATTCTACTTTGCAAATATGCATGAAAATGACCTCAAACATAAATGATTTTCATACTTCTTCCTTTATATAGATTTCAAGATTATCAAGACATTTTATGCACTACAAGTTTTTTGTGTTAGTCTGAAAAAGCGTTGTCAACTAAGTTACCAATCTGAATCACCCACTTCAAAAAGGAACCGTTTGTCCCAATATCACATGACTTGCACAACATGGTGTAATTTTTTTCAGGAAACACATGGATGAAGGATTTAAAGTTATGTTATTTCTCTTTTTCCCAAATATTTGTTATAAAGCCAAGCCTGAGTCAAGAGTAGATTAATCGACTGTCAACAGTGTTACTCAAGTTTTATCGCTTTAAAAGAAAAAATTACTAAAAATGTTTCAATATTTTTGAAAATGCATTTCCAAAGAGACCATGTGCTCAGTAGTTCTAGGCCCCCTATGTTGAGTAAAGATCCTAAATGATAAAAAAAAACGTCAACAATGTTACTGGTCAGGTGGCTGGGTAGCTCAGCGAGTAAAGACGCTGACTACCACCCTTGGAGTTGCGAGTTCGAATCCAGGGTGTGCTGAGTGACTCCAGCCAGGTCTCCTAAGCAACTAAATTGGTCCGGTTGCTTGGGAGGGTAGAGTCACATGGGGTAACCTTTCGTGGTCACTATAATGTGGTTCGCTCTCAGTGGGGCACGTGGTGAGTTGTGCGTGGATGCCGCAGAGAATGGCGTGAAGCCTCCACATGCGCTATGTCTCCACGGTAACGCGCTCAACAAGCCACGTGATAAGATGCGCCGATTGATGGTCTCAGACGCGGAGGCAACTGAGTTTCGTCCTCCATCACCCGGATTGAGGCGAGTCACTACGCCACCACGAGGACTTAGAGCGCATTGGGAATTGGGCATTCCAAATTGGGGAGAAATATGTTACTGGTTAACAATGTCACCCAGTAAAGGTAATATAGTGGGCAAAAGGTAACATAGTTGACATTTTTAGCACATTCTGCAGAACTGTCTAGAGTTGTTTAAAAATGTTCAATTAAAGAATATACAATTATTGAACTTATTAGCTTAGTTATTGAACATTAGCTTAGCAGTCATTTGTAACATTTTAAAATCATATTGTGTTTAGTTCAGTTTGTGTGTCAGT
This sequence comes from Myxocyprinus asiaticus, assembly GCF_019703515.2. Classification (NCBI taxonomy): domain Eukaryota; kingdom Metazoa; phylum Chordata; class Actinopteri; order Cypriniformes; family Catostomidae; genus Myxocyprinus; species Myxocyprinus asiaticus. Next base: position 4,678,769 of record NC_059373.1, on the reverse strand, counting down.
CTTGAACGGTTTAATGTTTTACACAAATCTTTTAAGTGAACGAATCACTCTCGTTGTCTTCCACTGTGTCGGTCGTGAACGACTCAATGTTTTAAAAAAATTTTTTAAGTGAAAGAATCGTTCATGCTAACATTGTTTCAGTCGCAAACAAATCATTGTTTTGAACATATCTTTTTGGTGAATTAATTGTTGTCATTCACATCCATTGTTTCAGTCATGAACAACTCAGTGTTTTGAACAAATCTTTTAAGGGAGCAAATCGCTCACCTTCACTTCCATTGTTTCGGATGTGAGCGACTCAGCGTTTTGAATGGATCTTTTAAGTGATCAAAACATCTTGTTCATTTCCATTTTTTCGGTCGAGAACAACTCATTGTTTTGAACAAATCTTTTAAGTGACCAAATCGTTCACTTCCATTGTTTCCGTTGTGAACGGCTCAGTGTTTTGAATAAATCTTTTAATTCAATGAACCATTCTCGTTTTTAGAAATGGTCACTGAATGAATCAGTGTCCTAATATGAACAAATCATTTTGGTGAACAGATTCAAAACCGAGTTTCTGGGATAATTCAAATTTCTCAACACTAATGTTTATGAACTTAAAATTATAATGTATATTTCTGTGTGACAATTTCATCTACAAAATATGAAAGAATGTGTACTTATGTTAACAGCCAAATTTAATTTGTTTACATGCTATTTTCTATCTTCCTTCCCCTGCAGAGGTTCTGTGAGTGCGGATCTCTCTGAAAGAGAAGGAAAGCCTTACGCTTATAGTGCTCAAGAGAGCAACTGCTTCCACCTGTGACATGTGCCAAACCAACTTAGACTGCATTAACTTTACAAACACTGCAAGACTGAAAGCTCTAATTTCTGTGGAAGCACTTTGTGGGTCTGAAATAGGGGGAGGAGAACCTTAAAAAAAGACACTTTTATACATATAAATAGTTTGCAAAAAGTCTGTCTATTTCACTGTGTGTCATGGTGCAACATTGTTGAGTTTCTTTTAAAAAAGTCACCTGCGGATTATGTGGTGCACCTTAAAAGAGTCACTATATAATGAATTTTAGGAAGAAAATTAATCATGGAAATACACAATGTTTGGCTATCATTATGATATGAATTATTGTTGTTGTTGTTATGATGTATCGTACTGTTCTTTTTAAGTAGAAAAAGTGTATGTCTTGAATTATTGCGTTATTTAATGTGTGGAGCATCAGAGGAGGGCGATATTCTGTGTTTTATTGTATATTTGCCTGACTATGACATACCTGTGGAATAAATCTTTATGAAAGGGTTTTGTGTGTGGGAGTACATATTTTTCGTTTATATTGTGATATGATTCACTGATCAATTTCAGCAAGTAGAGGGCAGCACGATCTTTCAACCCTGAATCAGACAAGAAAAGCTCATATACAAAGCTCAACCTGCATCATGCATTTATAAAGTCTTTATTTATGGTGTGCACTAACTAGTGTGCGCTGTGTTTATTCACTTATGTACTACTTATCTAGTTTTCACTTTGCATATTTACCCTTTTTTAGACTTATGTACACTTGATTTATGATGTGCACTTTACATATTCATCCTGTATCAGACCTATGCACACTTGATTTAGAATGTCCACTAGCTAGTGTGCACCTTAAATATTCACCCTGTGTCAGACTTCTGCACACTTGATTTGATTTTGATGTGCACTAACTAGTTTGCACTTTGCACATCGACCCATCCATCAGACTACTGCACACTTGGTTTTTGATGTGAACTTGCTAGTTTGCACTTTATTTAGCCTGTTCACCCTGTCTTACTCATACACACTTGATTCACGATGTGCACTTACTAGTGAGCGCTTTATGTATTCACCCTGTATCCCGGACTTATGCACACTTGATTTATGGTGTGCACCAACTTAATGTGCATTGTATGTACTCAGCCTTATTAGATTTATGATATGTACACTTGATTTATGATGTGCACTAACTAGTATACAGTGTGCACACCATGCATCAGAATTATTTATTTTATAATGTTCCCACTTGATTTACAATGTACACTAAATATTGTCCACTTACAGTTTCACCATTTTAACCTTCATTAGACTTATGTTATACACACTTGATTTATGATGTGTACTAAATAGTCGACATTTTCCATATTCAGTGTGTATCTTAACCAATCCACACTTGATTTATGATATGCACTAACAAGCGTGCACTTTACATATTCATCCTGTATCAATGTGATCGATGATAACACTAGCTTGTGTGCACTTTACGTAGCCTATTCGCCCTGTGTAAGACGTATGCACACTTGATTTATTATGTGCACTTGCAAGTATGCACTTTATGCATTCACTCGGCATAAAACTTATTTTATTTATAATGTTCACATTTGATTTGATATGTGCACTAATTAGTGTGCACTTACAGATTCACCATTTATCAGATTTATGCTATGCACACTTGATTTAAGATGTGCTAACTAGTGAGCACTTTCCATATGCATTGTGTATCATAACCTATGCACACTTGATGTTGATGTGCTCTAGCTAGTGTGCACTTTTCTATATACATATGTCAGATGTATGCATATTTGATTTATGATGTGCACTATCTAGTGTGCACTTTACATATTCACCCTGCATTAGACTTATTTCATTTATAATGTTCACACTTGATTTGTTATGTGCACTAAAAGTGTGCACTTACGGATTCACCATTTATCAGATTCATGCTATGCACACTTGATTTATGATGTGCACTATCTAGTGAACACTTCCCATATGCATCGTGTATCATAACCTAATGATGCGCACTAACTAGTGTGCACTTTATGTATCCACCCTTTGTCACACTAATGCCTGCTTGGTTTATAAAGTACACAAACTAATGTACACTTTACAGATTCACCCTGTGTCAAACTTATGCAAGCTTGATTTTTGATGAGGACTAATTTGTGTGCACTTTACATATCCACCCTCTATCAAACTTATGCACACTTGGTTTTTAATGTGCACTAGCGAATGTGCACTGTACGTAGCCTATTCGCCCTGTGTCAGACTTATGCACACTTGATTTATGATGTGAACTAACTAGTTGGCACTTTATGTATTTACCCTGTGTCAGACTTATGCACACTTGATTTTTGATGTGCATTAAGTAGTGTGCAATTTTCTGTATTCATCATGTGTCAGACTTATGCACACTTGATTTATGATGTGCATTAACTAAAGTACACGTTGCATATTCATCTTGCATCAGAAACTATAAACTTTATTTATGATAAATACAGGTTGGTGTATGTATACAGTATGTACATATTTACAACCTAAACCTTGTTGCTGTCCTCATGTGGGTGTCTGTGCATGCATGGTTATGTATGAAGAAAAGAGGACAGTATAGCAATATTATATTGTGTAATATTTAGCCTGCTCTTATAAAAGTATAGTTTGTTTCCCTCAAACAGGTCAAACTCTGGCAATGACCATCCAATGTTTGGATGGTCCACACACCACACATTGACATCAGAATTTTTCTCATAGACCCATTCTTGGCCCTGAGCAGAGTATACTAGTCATGACAAACTCTGTATTTTTAGACGGGTGATAACAGACACAAATTGATTTATGATCAAAGTGGACACTTCCAGTTCGGTGTTAATTCATTTGGCATGAAAAGTACGAACAGGACCCCATCCTAAATGACAGGAGTTGAATGAGTGACACAACACCACCGTAGGCCACTGAAACACGTCAACTGTTTTCATTAGTTTTGAATAACTTTGAGCAACATTTTAATGCTCAGATTGCATTCTTGTACAAATCTTGTATATATCAGAAAACTTAATGAAATATAGATGTTGCTGTTGGGGTTGAACTGTGCAGTTCAGGCAAAGAACAAGATTATCTGTTTAATCTCAAAAGATTTGAATTGCAACATTTCCAGCAGAAGTTGGGAACAGAATAATTCTTCTCAGACTATTAGAGGTAATATTGTGCCATCGCTAGAATTCAATGGGCCCGAGACAAAAATATTACAGGAATGTGACGCTATACCATGGAGGACCTTAGCGTACCCCCTTCATGAGGGCCCTAGCCCCTTGACACTCAAGATGGTGAAGGGGTGGATTTTCAAAATCCTTTTATTTATTTGTAAAAGTTATACCTTATCTTTTATTGTCCTCATTTATTGTTATGATCTGAGGGGTGACTGAGTGTCTGGCTTATGCCAGGAGTGCAGTAACAGTGATTACTCATTTAGCTCAGCTTCTGGAGAATATGCATTTACTGTATCTGAAACCATTGTATTCTGTTTTATTCAGTCATTATTAATTGTATGAGAGAGAGAGAGAGAGAGAGAGAGAGAGAGAGAGAGAGAGAGAGAGAGAGAGAGAGAGAGAGATTTTAGTTTCTTTAATGTGATATTATACTATGTTTCGTTTGGCCTTGTGTATGCTTTCTGTGTTTTCTCCTGATCTATGTCCTAATATTCCTCAGATGATGAGTCCTGACATTCCAGCAAGTTTTGGGGAGAAGACCTCTATTCCAGAGGAGAAGATAGCACCGATACAATGAATGTCTAGATAACTTATATCTCTGAATTATTTATGGTTATTGTGCCCTCTCAAATGTGACTTTGCCATAGTCGAAAATAACTTCCAAGGATTTTAATTGCTCTCCTTGGTACCCCTTTTACGTAAAGAAATAAGGAGTAGTCATAACTGATAGCTAACCTCTGATATCTGATCATAAGTTTGTCTCAACCAAGGATGGGACCTCGATTAATTTTGTGGCTAACAATTATTGTTTGCACCAAGACAGAAACGGTCCATATTTGGAATATGTTAAAATGTTTGAAGTAGCTGATCTACCAGAATGCTAGAAATTGTGGTATGATGACACCTTTAATGTAATTTGCATATGACTATAATTCCTTGGAATGTTTGTAAAACTTCACTTCGACTTCCTGTCTTTCTAACTGTTGTATCTCATCGACTAGTGATGCTTATTCAACCTGCAGAGAACAATCAGAGTAAACTCTCTCAACTAATTATTGCAAAACCTGACTCTGAGTTTTATTCCTCAATATAAACTCAGCAAAAAAAAAAAGAAAGAAAAGAAACATCCCCTTTTCAGGACACTGTATTTTAAAGATAATTTTGTAAAAATCCAAATACCTTTACAGATCTTTATTGTAAAGGGTTTAAACAATGTTTTCCATGCTTGTTCAATGAACCATAAACAATTCATGAACATGCACCTGTGGAACGGTCGTTAAGATACTAAAAGTTTACAGACAGTAGGCAATTAAGGTCCCAGTTATAAAAACTTAGGACACTAAAGAGACCTTTCTACTGACTCTGAAAAACACCAAAAGAAAGATGCCCAGGGTCCCCGCTTATCTGCGTGAATGTGCCTTAGGCATGCTGCATGGAGGCATGAGGACTGCAGATGTGGCCAGGGCAATAAACTGCAATGTCCGTACTGTGAGACACCTAAGAACGCGCTACAGGGAGACAGGAAGGACAGCTGATCGTCCTCGCAGTGGCAGACCACATGTAACAACACCTGCACAGGATCAGTACATCCGAATATCACACCTGCGGGACAGGTACAGGATGGCAACAACAACTGCCCGAGTTACACCAGGAATACACAATCTCTCCATCAGTACTCAGACTGTCCGCAATAGGCTGAGAGAGGCTGGACTAAGGGCTTGTAGGCCTGTTGTAAGGCAGGTCCTTACCAGACATCACTGGCAAAAACGCCGCCTATGGGCACAAACCCACCTTTGCTGGACCAGACAGGACTGGCAAAAAGTGCTCTTCACTGACGAGTCTCGGTTTTGTCTCACCAGGGGAGATGGTTGGACTTGCGATTATCATCGAAGGAATGAGCGTTACATCGAGGCCTGTACTCTGGAGCGGGATCGATTTGGAGGTGGAGGGTCTGTCATGGTCTGAGGCGGTGTGTCACAGCATCATCGAATTGAGCTTATTGTCATTGCAGGCAATCACAACGCTGTGCGCTACAGGGAAGACATCCTCCTCCCTCATGTGATACCCTTCCTGCAGGCTCATCCTGACATGACCCTCCAGCATGACAATGCCTCCAGCCATACTGCTCGTTCTGTGCATGATTTCCTGCAAGACAGGAATGTCAGTGTTCTGCCATGGCCAGCGAAGAGCCCGGATCTCAATCCAATTGAGCACATCTAGGACCTGTTTGATCAGAGGGTGAGGGCTAGGGCCATTCCCCCCAGAAATGTCCGGGAACTTGCAAGTGCCTTGGTGGAAGAGTGGGGTAACATCTCACAGCAAGAACTGGCAAATCTGGTGCAGTTCATGAGGAGGAGATGCACTGCAGTACTTAATGCAGCTGGTGGCCACATCAGATACTGACTGTTACTTTTGATTTTGACTCCCCACCTCCCCTTTGTTTACATATTGAGGACCCAGCTGTTACCCCCTGCAATGGACAATATCAAGTCACAGGCTCACTGTACATTTTATCAGTCACTGTAAAATGTGAAGACAACTAATTCATAGTTTGTTTGTTGTGGTGCTGTTTTGGTTACCGTTGATAAGTGTTTCCTTCACATAGTTGTGTCTATGAGTGTCTTTTGTGTGTAAATATGTGTGGGGTGAGTATGCACAGTAGAGGATTTAGGCATGGGCGACATGTGCAGTTGCCCAGGGTGGCATCTTGCGGGGGGATGCCCCCCCCCCACGGTCAACAATTTTGGGGGCATTTTGAAGCGGATTTCACCCAAGGCACCATAAAACCACCACACCCCAATACATTAGTTTTGTTCTTTTAAGTTTAAAGTTATATATTTATCTTACATAGCCCCTAAAGGAACAAGATGGTGGGGGAAATTAGTTGGGTGGGGAAAAAAATAAATTAATGCATTTCATTCTCTCACAAAACATTTGCGTTCCCCCGAGAAACTTTGCGTTCGCTCGCAAAACTTTTGCGATCTCTTGCTAATTATTTTGCGTGCTCTTGCAAACCATTTGCGTTCCCCCCTAGGAATAAAATACGTTTCGCACAAAACTTTTGCTTCCTCCCTTCACGTATAGGTCAAACAATACTTCGGGGTTAATATGTCTTGTTTGTTATATTAATTTTAATAGATAACAAATTAAAATATTTGTATTATTATTATTTAATTTTTCATATCTAAAGTACTTGAAAATTTATAATTTAAAGGCATTTTTCAGGCAAACCAACAAGATTTTTCCAAACATTCACCACGATTACATTGGGAATTTAAGAAGTAATTAATATTTAGATGTGATTTACATGAACACATTTAAAAGAATCAGATCTTTGCATCTTTGAACCATTGGATCAAAGAAATTTGACTACCCCCACCAAATATCTATCAAGTGTTTAGACTATATGTCAATAAATAACACTTACTGTAGTTATGTCATGTGCATATTAGCCCACTTTATACATTTTTATTCATTTAGACCTACTGTGGCGCATGTAGCACATGCGTAGTAGCCTGCAGCCCCATCCCTCAAACACAGGAAGCTCTATGTTCAATCCTTACTTTCATTTTCTCTTATATGCTCTCCAACACCAGAGGTGAGGCTGCTTTCTTTGTTTTTCATCATATATCTCGTGTGCATGTTTCTAAATGGTTTTGAGAGTGATTTGATGTGATAATGGTTGTTATGAGGCCATTTGATTGGTTTTGAGATATACTTTGTGGTCTCATGGCCTAGAAATTGACATACTGTACATACACTGCAAGAAAAGTAGTATCCTATATATTTCACTCTATCTCTTTCATGTAGTTTTTCTTCTTATTTTTTTAGATTGTTTGTTTAATATGAATATTGTGTCCTAAACAATGCATTTTTCAGCAGATGTGGTGTAGCCTATGGTTTGTAATGCATCTCCTCTTTGAAATAGCGGCATAACGTGTAATTAGTGTGTTATTGTCAAATCCAGAATAATAAAACATGCCACTTTCACTCATTTAGAGACCAAATGCATGCAAAGTAAAAACCATGAGGCATTATATTCGCTCTGTTATGATGCTTTGAACATTTTATGTGCTTTTACAATGGCATCTGCCACTGACAATCTAACCACAAATAAAAAACAAGCATGATTTTAAAATGTATTATATGTTGAGCTACTGTACTTGACCAGACTGCAGAGAAAAGAAGAATAGCTTAGTTTTTAGACCAGAACAAAATTATTCTAGACCAACTGAACACAAAACCACAAAACAAGAAAGGCATAAATGTTTAGCTGAAATTGTTACTCTTTATAGAGAATGACCCGTGAACACTAAATCACTCCAAGTTTGATTCGGGTCATAAAATGTCAGCAGAGAAAAACAAGAACATACCGTATAGAGTGAGTTTTTTATATTTTAGTTATTGAACTATATTTAGCTGTGCTGTGGCTTTGTTTTGTTAATGTATCATTACATTAAACATGTCTGAGAGTGGTTATAGATTGGCATATGTAGGCTCGGTAGTATTTCCTCTCAGTGAAATATTGCCTGGTGTTGGACAGATATGAAGCGGCTCAATGGCCAGTGATTACAGCTGTCACTCTGAGAAGTCTCCAACAGGTGTCTGAAATGGAGACACCGTGTCTGTTTTGTGTAGATGTCGTAGTGTAGCTCAGAGGAAAGAATAAGGCTTTATATTCCATTGACAGGCATTTTTTGGTCTTTCCCAACTTTCAAGTTTAGATAAAAATGAATGAGGGAATCTACAACTCTACAACAAAGGGTATTGTACCAAGACGCCAACATATATTTCTGACAGAAGTGATAGATAGAAAGCTGTAACTCAGCCCCACTCACGGTTTTACCTACAAAGTCCTACATCAAGGTTATTATCATGTTATTATTAATATAAATTATTACTTATTATTAAAGGTTTAGTTCACCCAAAAATGAATATTCTCTCATCTTTTACTCACCCTCATGATCTCTAAGATGTGCATGACTTTCTTCTTTCTTCTGCAGAACACAAATTCAGATTTTTAGAAGAATATCTCAGCTCTGTTGGTTCATTCAATTCAAGTGAATGGTGGCCAGGCGTTTGAAGCTCCAAAAAGCAGGCAAAGTCAGCTTAAACAAACCATAAGACTCCAGTTGTTTAATCCATGTCTTCTGATGTGATTCAGTCAGTTTTGGGTGAAAACAGACCAAAATGTAACTCCTTTTTCACTATAAGTCTTGACAGCATAATCCTTGGCGATCATGATTTCAAGCGCGATTACTCTTCCTACAGCGCCATCTAGTGCTCTGCTTATGCATCAAGCACTAGGAAGTGTAATCAAGCTTGAAATCATGATTATCTAGAGACTGCAATGGCAAGATGTCCATTGAAAAATACATTTTGGTCTGTTCTCACCCTAAACTGATTGGATTGATTCAGAAGACAATGACTAAACCACTGGAGTCTTATTGATTACCTTTATGCTGACTTTATCTCTTTTTTTGGAGCTTTAAAGTTTTGGTCACCATTCACCTGCACTGAATGGACCGACAGAGCTTAAATATTCTTTTAAAAATCTTCGTTTGTGTTCTGCAGAAGAAAGAAAGTCATACACATCTGGGATGGCATGAGGGCGAGTAAATGATGAGAGAATTTTCATTTTTGGATGAACTATTCCTTTAATTAAAAACAAAATATAATTTTTTTTACATTGTTTTTTATTAATTATAATCATATTGTTTTAAAATCAATAATAGTAATAATAATAGTCATTATTATTCATGTCTTCTGAAGTTTTATATATATATATATATATATATATATATATATATATATATATATATATATATATATTATATTTATATATATTATAGTAATATATATTATAATGATATTTAGTATAATATAATTATAATTATATTATTGATTTATTACTATTATTATTTTATATTATATTATTATGTATTGTTTATTAAACTTTGCTCTGAAGGCGAAACATGTTTTTAAATTCATATTAAATTACAATTAAATAATTTGAAACAGTTTAAATTGAACAGTTAAAGCTTTTATAAAGTTTAAAATAAGAATTCAAGAACCGTTTAGCTGCAATGAAACAAATTTGAGAAATTTGTGTGGGAACAAAATAAAACAAATCAACAAACAAATAAGAAAAATTATTTAATTATTAAAATGGTTTTGAGCCTAATAATATTATTGATGTTATTGCTGTAATTAGTTATTATTAGTTATTATTATTTATAGTATTAATTATTAAACTTTGCTTAGAATGCTAAAAATATTTTTAGTCGTATTAAATTACAATTAAGTGTGTGTGTGTGTGTGTGTGTGTGTGTGTGTGTGTGTGTGTGTGTGTGTGTGTGTGTGTGTGTGTGTGTGTCGACCACTTGGAAGATTTGATCTGTCTCCCAGAAACCTCTTGCGTTTTCTGAAGGGAACAAATGGCTTCTTCTCAGAGATGTTGTTTAATCAAACATTTTAAATTACAGAATTAGGAGAGCCAATAAGACAAAGAGGATACATTTATAGAAAATAAGACTTATATTGATTGAGTGTTTGTTACACACGCCATTGCTCCGTCGCGTGCACGCATTGCTCAGACTGCTGTGCGCTCGCGCTAATCACGTTCGACTAGCAGGTTAGTCTATCTTTACAATTTTCTTACACTATAACGCTCGAATGTGACTTATATTCTGATTGTTAAACTACTAAAATGTTGCTTTTGTGTTATTTTCATGTCCTTGTGGCCGTTTTTGCTCGTTGCAGATGAGCTAATGGTGCTGGTGTTAGCATAGTAGCTAATATCAACGAAACACCCCAGTTTACTCGGATATTTAACAATGTTCTGTGTTTTTTTTAGCCGCATAATTTGAGGATTTAATATGTAATATCTGGCAACTGTACTTCTAAATGACGATATAATGTAATTTATAGTGGAGCCAGATATTATCGTTCTGACCGCATGTTGGTTGATATACATGTAATTTCTGTCAGTTAATGTCCTTAAATTTAGCCTCAACACTCATAATCAACCTTTTTTTAAAGAGTATGAATGTTGAAGATCAAATCCAGTCTAAATGTACAACTGTAATGTGTCTGATACGCGTTAAATTCATTGTTTCCACCCATTTAGGTGAGGAAAGTGAAAATGAAAGTGTTTTTGTATAGTTTTGATAATGGCTCATAAAACCCAGTATTGCTGTTAAATGGCTTTAAAATAAGTGTTTTTACAATTTACTATATATAGCTGAAGAATAGTAGTGTTTTCTTAACCTAGTGAGCTGCCTATCTAGACAGCATTTTAGTCACAGAGTTGCTGATGTTTTGGGGTATTCCAATGGCTCACAGTCTAGTAAATCATCAATTTAGATGACATTTTAGGCACAGAGTTGCTGATGTTTTGGGGTATTCCAGTGGCTCACAGCCTAGTAAATCATCTATCTAGATGACATTTTAGGCACCTAGTGAGCTGCCTATCTAGACAGCATTTTAAGCACAGAGTTGCTAGATTTTTGGGGTATTCCAATGGCTCACAGCCTAACTAGATGACATTTTAGGCACCTAGTGAGCTGGCTATCTAGACAGCATTTTAGGCACAGAGTTGCTAGTGTTTTGGGGTATTGCAATGGCTCTCAGCCTAACTAGATGACATTTTGGGCACCTAGTGAGCTGGCTATCTAGACAGCATTTTAGGCACAGAGTTGCTAGTGTTTTGGGGTATTCTAATGGCTCACAGCCTAACAACTAGATTACATTTTAGGCACCTAGTGAGCTGCCTATCTAGACAGCATTTTAGGCACAGAGTTGCTAGTGTTTTGCGGTATTCCAATGGCTCATAGCCTAGTAAATAATCTATCTAGATGACATTTTAGGCACATAGTGAGCTGCCTATCTAGACAGCATTTTAAGCACAGAGTTGCTAGAGTTTTGGGGTATTCCAATGGCTCACAGCCTAACTAGATGACATTTTAGGCACCTAGTGAGCTGGCTATCTAGACAGCATTTTAGGCACAGAGTTGCTGATGTTTTGGGGTATTCCAATGGCTCACAGTCTAGTAAATCATCAATTTAGATGACATTTTAGGCACAGAGTTGCTGATGTTTTGGGGTATTCCAATGGCTCACAGCCTAGTAAATCATCTATCTAGATGACATTTTAGGCACCTAGTGAGCTGCCTATCTAGACAGCATTTTAGTCACAGAGTTGCTAGTGTTGTGGGGTATTCCAATGGCTCACAGCCTAACTAGATGACATTTTGGGCACCTAGTGAGCTGGCTATCTAGACAGCATTTTAGGCACAGAGTTGCTAATGTTTTGCGGTATTCCAATGGCTCATAGCCTAGTAAATAATCTGTCTAGATGACATTTTAGGCACATAGTGAGCTGCCTATCTAGACAGCATTTTAGGCACAGAGTTGCTGATGTTTTGGGGTATTCCAATGGCTCACAGTCTAGTAAATCATCAATTTAGATGACATTTTAGGCACAGAGTTGCTGATGTTTTGGGGTATTCCAATGGCTCACAGCCTAGTAAATCATCTATCTAGATGACATTTTAGGCACCTAGTGAGCTGCCTATCTAGACAGCATTTTAGTCACAGTGTTGCTAGTGTTGTGGGGTATTCCAATGGCTCACAGCCTAGTAAATAATCTGTCTAGATGACATTTTAGGCACCTAGTGAGCTGCCTATCTAGACAGCATTTTAGTCACAGTGTTGCTAGTGTTGTGGGGTATTCCAATGGCTCACAGCCCTAGATAAATACATCTGTCTAGATGACATTTTAGGCACCTAGTGAGCTGCCTATCTAGACAGCATTTTAGTCACAGTGTTGCTAGTGTTGTGGGGTATTCCAATGGCTCACAGCCTAACTAGATGACATATTAGGCACATAGTGAGCTGCCTATCTAGACAGCATTTTAGGCACAGAGTTGCTAGTGTTTGGGGTATTCTAATGGCTCACAGCCTAACAACTAGATTACATTTTAGGCACCTAGTGAGCTGCCTATCTAGACAGCATTTTAGGCACAGAGTTGCTAGTGTTTTGGGGTATTCCAATGGCTCATAGCCTAGTAAATAATCTATCTAGATGACATTTTAGGCACATAGTGAGCTGCCTATCTAGACAGCATTTTAAGAACAGAGTTGCTAGAGTTTTGGGGTATTCCAATGGCTCACAGCCTACCTAGATGACATTTTAGGCACCTAGTGAGCTGGCTATCTAGACAGCATTTTAGGCACAGAGTTGCTGATGTTTTGGGGTATTCCAATGGCTCACAGTCTAGTAAATCATCAATTTAGATGACATTTTAGGCACAGAGTTGCTGATGTTTTGGGGTATTCCAATGGCTCACAGCCTAGTAAATAATCTGTCTAGATGACATTTTAGGCACATAGTGAGCTGCCTATCTAGACAGCATTTTAGGCACAGAGTTGCTAGTGTTTTGGAGTATTCCAATGGCTCACAGCCTAACTAGATGACATTTTAGGCACCTAGTGAGCTCCCTATCTAGACAGCATTTTAGGCACAGAGTTGCTAGTGTTTTGGGGTATTCCAATGGCTCACAGCCTAGTATATTGTCTATCTAGATGACATTTTGGGTACCTAGTGAGCTGCTTATGTAGAGAATGGTTTTCTAAATGTCTCGAAACCTAGTGAGCCAACTAATTAGAACACTTTAGGGACTTGGAGACCTGCCTATATGGGTAGCATTTTAGGTATCTCAATGTTTCTCAAAAGCTTGTGATCTAGGCTTTAAACACTCCTGAGATACCCAAAAATGCTGTGTAGGTAGGCAGCTCACTAGGTTTTGAGACACAGCCAGTGAATCATCCTATCTAAACTGTCCTCAGTCAGTACTGATGATTAGATCAACGCAGAAGTGTTTAACTTCATGCATGTCCTGGATTGATTGAAAACTAGCTGCACCGGTTGGGATGGATTTCTTCTTGCATTTCAACTTTGAAAACCAAAACCCTGAAGGACTGAGTTAAAATTGTTGTTTGGTGGCTGTTTCCAGTTCCTGCTTTTACTGTGAATGCAAATACATGGACTATATACACATAAGAGTCTGTCATGCATACAGACACACCCTAATGTCTTCCCAACCTGAATAATACTGCAGTTCAATTCACTAGGGTTCTCATGATACTAGATGAATGCAATAAAGGAGAAAGCAAAGCAGGCCGATTTATTCAGTAGCCTTCATGCAGGCTTTTGTAAATGCTTAGAATCATGTAGTAGAATAATGGTTAACCAGTGGATTGTTATTGCAATTATTGCAAACCTGCTTAATTGTTTAGGAAGTCTGTTTACATTGGTTAAGGATCTGAAACTACTGGATGCTGTTAAGGATCTGAAACTATGCTGCCCTGTGATCTGGGGGTGTGGATTTCCGGCCCCTTGTGTAAACAGTGTCCTGACTTTCGTCCTTGTGGTTATTTACTGCATACTTTTAGATTTGTCTTCTGTTAATGCTTAGCTATTTGCTTTTCTGGTCAACAGTCAACACAGTAAATAGGGTTCTTCCATTGCTGCAGCCACACAGTTCTTCCCTCCATTGGTTTAAATAAAGTAGGTCAAGGTAAAAACAAAAACACACACACTGATGATGTGGTTATCTGTTTATAAGTATGAAATAAAGCACACATGTTTGATGATAAATATTGTTTTGGACTTGGTTCCCTAGTACCATCAGTTACGGTAAGAACTGTGCAGTATATTTACCATCAGTTATTTCAGGTGAGCATGATCAATGGTGCTGTATTCCCTTGAGCTGACAGTGCTATACCAGTTTACTGAAGAGATTATATTTATAATTTAAAGGTAGGCATATATATACACTGGTGGCTAAAAGTTTGGAATAATGTACAGATTTTTCTCTTATGGAAAGAAATTGGTACTTTTATTCACCAAAGTGGCATTCAACTGATCACAATGCATAGTCAGAACATTAATAACGTGAAAAATGACTATTACAATTTGAAAAAAAAAAACCCAGAACTTCTTAAATGACTTCAAAGAGTTCTCATCAAAAAATCCTCCACGTGCAGCAATGACAACTTTACAGATCCTTGACATTCTAGCTGTCAGTTTGTCCAGATACTCAGGTGACATTTCACCCCACACTTCCTGTAGCACTTGCCATAGATGTGACTGTCTTGTCGGGCACTTCTCACGCACCTTACAGTCTAGCTGATCCCACAAAAGCTCAATGGGGTTAAGATCCATAACACTCTTTTCCAATTATCTGTTGTCCAATGTCTGTGTTTCTTTGCCCACTTGAACCTTTTCTTTTTGTTTTTCTGTTTCAAAAGTGGCTTTTTCTTTGCAATTCTTCCCATAAGGCCTGCACCCCTGAGTCTTCTCTTTACTGTTGTACATGAAACTGGTGTTGAGCGGGTAGAATTCAATGAAGCTGTCAGCTGAGGACATGTGAGGTGTCTATTTCTCAAACTAGAGACTCTGATGTACTTATCCTCTTGTTTAGTTGTACATCTGGTCTTCCACATCTCTTTCTGTCCTTGTTAGAGCCAGTTGTCCTTTGTCTTTGAAGACTGTAGTGTATACCTTTGTATGAAATCTTCATTTTTTTGACAATTTCAAGCATTGTATAGCCCTCATTCCTCAAAACAATGATTTACTGACAAGTTTCTAGAGAAAGCTGTTTCTTTTTTGCCATTTTTGACCTAATATTGACCTTAAGACATGCCAGTCTATTGCATACTGTGGCAACTCAAAAACAAACACAAAGACAATGTTAAGCTTCATTTAATGAACCAAATAGCTTTCAACTGTGTTTGATATAATGGCAAGTGATTTTCTAGTACCAAATTAGCAATTTAGCATGATTACTCAAGGATAAGGTGTTGGAAATGGGGCCTGTCTAGATTTGGTCAAAAATGACTTTTTTCAAATAGTGATGGTGCTGTTTTTTACATCAGTAATGTCCTGACTATACTTTGTGATCAGCTGAATGCCACTTTGGTGAATGAAAGTACCAGTTTCCATCCGAAACAGCAAAATCTGTACATTATTCCAAACTTTTGGCTGCCAGTGTGTCTGTGTGTGTATACATATATATAATATGGTTGTACTATCATTAAGATACATATAATGTATTTATTTTTCAATTAATTCCATGTATTTTTAAAGATGCTGCGATCCCAGTGATGGACACTCTCCATTTATAATTGTTGCTCTCAAGACAGATACGGACAGTTAATTTGAATAGCTTAAAAATACAGAAAATGCTAAATGAATTGTGTGTTAAAAGCTATTTTCATAACTGACGGATGCTACATCCAATGAAAAGATTTCCATGACGTGTTAGCTCTCTGCTGACTTGTTCTACAGGAATATTAATAGTTCACCCAAAAATGAAAATGAGCACTTTATCAAAAATTATCAAATTATCATTATTCATTTACCCTGATAACATCCCAGATGTGTATGACTGTCTTTCTTCAGCAGAACACAAATGAAGATTTTTAGAAGAAGATAGAGCTCTGTTAGGTCCTTATAATGCAAGTAAACTGGTGCCAGCACTTTGACAGTTCAGAAGTCACATTTAGGCAGCATAAAAGTAATCCACACGACTCCAGTCAACCAGTGAATGTCTTCTGAAGCAAACCGATATGTTTGTGTAAAAAATACATTGACAATTAAAATATCATTAACTGCCGGCAGTTGACACATCACGTTGCTGTCATGTGATGTAAGCGCGTCGGTGATTTCATGTGAGAATTTGGAAGTGGTGCTTATTTACAACAGAATGAATGTCACGTGAGAGTTCGGCCATTTCAAACAGCATCAGAGCCCTGGACGGAAGCGGCGATTTAAAGTTAAAAATGTTTTAATTATCGACTTGTTTCTTACATAAACCTATTGATTTGCTTCAGAAGACATTTATTGAACGACTGAAGTCGTGTGAATTACTTTTATGCTGCCTAAATGTGACTTTTGGACCGCCAAAGTGACCAGACATTAACAATATGCATGTAAACATGATTTTAGTGTGATAAAATTGCATACTAACCTTTTCTGTGTAAAGTTATGTTCAATTTTACAACTTTGCTGCCATGACAACGTAACTCGTAAACAGTAAAATCCTAAAACAACTGTAAAAATTAAGATTTTAACAACTTGACAGCGCAAGTAATACATAAGTTTCAACAGAAGAATTAATGTAAGTGCTTTTATAAAATTAAAAGCTTCACATTGCTGCCTTTAAACCCTCCAAAATTGGCTCCATTCACTTCCATTGTAAGTGCCTCACTGTAACCTCGATTTTTGTTTTGTTAAAGAAAAGGAGGGATGAATCAAAATAATTTTTTGTGGTAATAAACTTTATGCCACAAATACTGTTGAACAAGCTTAAGTTGTGTTGAACCCAAAATATTCCTTAAACACTGGCGGGAAATTCTAGAACTATTTGATTCAAGTTTATCAGAACGTTACATCTTGTGTTTGAACCAATGAAACCTGTAAACCCACTGACAAGTTTACTAAAAGCCTGTTTTGTGGTGTTTAAAGGGTCTCCAACCACTTAAGGTCTATCAAACTTTGGTCGTAAGTATCATGGTGGTGTCCTTTTTTCCCCCCACAATTCTTTGTATCATAATGGTACATTGTAATACTGCAAGCTCGAGAGAACTGTGGTACTATATGTTGCAGTTTGGCAATAACTCGGTTTCCTTGTCTTTTAGGTCTGAAGATACTGTGAGTGCAAAGATGTCTAAGCCCCCGAATTCTGCATCTCATTCCCAGTCCAGATCTAGGTCCCGGTCTAGATCAAGGTCTTACACTCGGTCTCACTCGAGGAGCCGCTCTCGGTCAAGGTCCAGGAAGCATCGCTACAGGTAGACAAAGTCCTAAATTTGACTATTCTAAAGTAGTTGGTAATTTATCAGTTGCTTAATAGTAAAACCAGTGGGCTTCTCTTATTGTTTGGAATTTAAACAAGCATTTATAAATAATACTATAAATAAATGTCTAACGAATGAATTAGAGCCCGACCGATATGGGATTTTTGAGACCGATACCGATTTTAGAGGGGGAAAATTCACAGATTACCGATATGGTGGCCGATATAGTTAATTCTCATTCTAGAGAGCATTTTGTTGGACAAAAATTTGTATGCCAGTGTGTAAGAGATGAAACAGCAATGTTTTTGGTTTGTTGTCCCAAAAAGAGATTCTCAAGAAACCAGTGAAGAAAATGTTCTGGTCACATTTAACCGCAAATCAATTGACAAAAATATGAAATTACATTTTTCATAAAAAAAAATATTGTATATAAATATATATATTTTTAGGACCTTTAGGATTTTTTTTGCATTGTGACATAATTTTCAGAACACTTAAGCACATTTGACCCTTTAGGAGTACACTGGCATATAAAAAACAGATAACTGCTGTTGTGGATTAACATGGGCTGATTTTAAACCACTGTAATGTCACAGCTCAGAAAATAGCTGAGTTTGAAAACAGCTGCACCTAAGCGCTCTATCATGCCCTTGATTTAAGGTCATTAACATTCAAATAGAAACAACCAGGATATGATACGATACAGTTGAAGTCCGAATTTTACATACACCTTAGCCAAATACATTTAAACTCAGTTTTTCACAATTCCTGACATTTATTTGTAGAAAACATTCCCTGTCTTAGGTCAGTTAGGATCACTACTTTATTTTAAGAATGTGAAAGGTCAGAATAATAATAGAGAGAGTGATTTTTTTTTTTTTCAGCTTTTATTTCTTTCATCACGTTCCCAGTGGGTCAGAAGTTTACATACAATTTGTTAGTATTTGGTAGCATTGCCTTTAAGTTGTTTAACTTGGGTCAAATGTTTTGGGTAGCCTTCCACAAGCTTCTCACAGTAAGTTGCTGGAATTTTTTCACATTCCTCCAGACAGAACTGGTGTAACTGAGTCAGGTTTGTAGGCCTCCTTGCTCGCACAAGCTTTTTCAGTTCTGCCCTAACAATTTTCTATAATATTGAGGTCAGGGCTTTGTGATGGCCACTCCAATAGCTTGACTTTGTTGTCTTTAGCCATTTTGCCACAACTTTGGAGGTATACTTGGGGTCATTGTCCATTTGGAAGACCCATTTGCGACCGAGCTTTAACTTCCTGGCTTGAGATGTTGCTTCAATATATCCATATAATTTCCTTCCTAATGATGCCATCTATTTTGTGAAATGCACCAGTCCCTCCTGCAGCAAAGCACCCCCACAACTGATGCTGCCACCCCCATGCTTAGCGGTTGGGATGGTGTTCTTCAGCTTGCAAGCTTCACCCTTTTTCCTCCAAACATAACGATGGTCATTATGGCCAAAAAGTTCAATTTTTGTTTCATCAGACCAGAGGAAATTTCTCCAAAAAGCAAGATCTTTGTCCCCATGTGCACTTGCAAACTGTTGTCTGGCTTTTTTATGGTGGTTTTGGAGCATTGTCTTCTTCCTTGCTGAGCAGCCTTTCAAGTTATGTTGATATAGGACTCGTTTTACTGTGGATATAGATACTTGTCTACCTGTTTCCATGAGCATCTTCACAAGGTCCTTTGCTGTTGTTCTGGGATTGATTTACACTTTTCACTCCAAACTACATTCATCTCCTGGAGACAGAATGTGTCTCCTTCCTGAGCGGTATGATGGCTGCGTGGCCCCATGGTGTTTATACTTTGCGTACCCTAAGGCATTTGGAAATTTGCTCCCAAGGATGAAGCAGACTTGTGGAGGTCCACATTTTTTATGAGGTCTTGGCTGAATTCTTTTGATTTTCCCATGATGTCAAGAAAAGAGGTATTGAGTTTGAAGGTAGGCCTTCAAATACATCAGGTACACCTCCTATCAGAAGCTAATTGTCTAAAGGCTTGACATCATTTTCTGGAATATTCCAAGCTGCTTAAAGGCACAGTTAACTTGGTGTATGTAAACTTCTGACCCACTGGAATTGTGATATAGTCAATTAAACGTGAAACAATCTGTCTGTAAACAATTGTTGGAAAAATTACTTGTCATGCACAAAGTAGATGTCCTAAATGACTTGCCAAAACTATAGTTTGTTAATAGTAAATCTGTGGAGTGGTTAAAAAATGAGTTTTAATGACTTCAACCTAAGTGTATGTAAACTTCTGACTTCAGCTGTACCAAGGCTGCTGCTCCTCCCATTTGTCAGTCTCTTTGTGTTGTTTTTTAATTTTATTTTTGTATGTGTCCTGTGAGTGTTAGAATTAAAAACATTTCCCTTTTGTCTGGGGTGACTACCTCTTTCCACTTTGTGTGCTTTCCGAAGTCTTCGCATGTCTTTCCCGCAGTCAGGAAGTTAGCTATGCTGATTCGTTAACATTACTCTTAATAACCTTTTTCCAATGAAAAGACTTGCTTTGTGTTGGTGGTGTAGTGAATGTGTTTGGTTTAGTTGGTGGTAAATTTGGATCATAATACCTTCAGTAAAGCCCTTGTGCTTTTTGTTATGTCCAGGAAATTGGTAATTGTAGAAAGAGAGTGACAGATTTCATGGATTGGAATTTTATGTAGATAGTGAAGTTTGCAGTTCCTTTATGGGAAATTTCAGGTGATTTCCAGTATATATATGGTATTGTTTTGGTTGATATAGCCTATGTAACTTGGAAAGTTTATGATTAAGGCATACATTTATGCAGCATAATCATACAGTCAGTGTTAAAAGCAGCTGCAAGAACAGCATGTGTTGTGAAATTTAAAGGAAATGATATAGCACTGTCAATGAAAGCACATAACTTAGCCAAATGGTCTTTGCTTGCACATTGCAAATACAACAGTGATTCTATGGTGCCCTCAAGTGGCCATGAACCATAATTGTATCTCTCCATCTGTTTCCTTTAGTTCCAGATCAAGATCCCGTTCACATAGCAAAGAGAGGAACTACTCTACTAGAGATTTTCAGGGCAATCGCGGATATAACCGTGGTTTCCGTGGCTACCGGAGGCCGTTCCATTACAACCGGGGCAGAGGGCGCGGCTACTTCCCGCGAGGTAACTATCACAGAGGTGGTGGCACCTATGGTTACCGTTCCAACAACTGGCATGGCCATAGAGACCAGCAGCAGCCTTATGACCACTCTTACAGTCCCAGGAGGGGACGCTCTCGGTCCCACTCGCCCCGCAAGCGTTCAAGGAGTCGAAGCAGATCACGCCATTCCAACAGATCGTCCTCTGGCCGTTCCAGACACTCTAGCTCCTCCTCCTGCTCCTCGTCTCCACGACGACGCAACTCTAGCTCTGGAAGAACCCATTCAAAAGATTCCAAGGGAAGGGTCTCACCTGGCGAGGGTAAGGGATCCACCAAGGAAGCATCCAAGCCTGCGGGAAGTACCCCTGACGAATCTGCTAGTAAATGGGAAGGCCTGAGTGATTATGATGGCAGCCCCAAACGCTCGGGCAATGCAACATCTACTGGCGGTCAGTCAGAGGCTAAAGTGTCCCTTTCTGGAGGTGCTGGCAATGGTGGTTCACTGTGGCGAAGCATCGGTCCTGCCAGCAAAAGCCCGCCGGCAAAGGAGTCAACTTCAGCTTGCTTTGGCTTCTTTTCCAAGGAAGAAACGAAGGCAGGGGACAAGTCCGCTTCCATCTCAACTGCTTTCAAAAAGTATGTTGGTTCTTCTTTTGTTTTGTCTTTTGGATGTTTTCCCTCTTTCCTTTTGTCCTCCTGGCAGTTTAACGATAATCACCACTCTCTCAAATGTGTTTAGTCCTTGTACAGTGACAAAGATCCTTGGAAGAATAGAGCTTATAATGGAAACCAGCTAATTACAAACTCAAATGTCACAATCCAAAACTTGCTGGGCATTTACCTGTGCTATGAGGTTGTTTGCAATCCAATAATTTAGGAGAAAAGGTTTTAATGATGTAAGTATGGAATAAAAACCCCCATCCTGGTTAGTCGTCTCTGCATTTCTGCAAAGTTGAACCATAAGTTTGCGCATGTGTTTTGTCTTTATCGTTTATGTTGTAAGGAGCTTTTCTTATCTTGCTGTGAACATTCAAAGGTGTCAAACTCAATGTCAAATGTTTTGAAAATCTCAATGTAGTCCAATACAGTCTGCTCTTTGATGTACGAAAATATGATTTACATCTGATCCTTTACCAGGTTTTTGGCAGAAAAGAAAAAGCCCTCATCAGACAGGGATAATGGCAGGGATGAGGCTTTATCCACGGGAGACCCTGACAATGAAAAGAGCAGCGTTAAGTCGAGAGGGATTTTCGACACAACGGAGTCTGGCTATGATGGCTCAAAGACAGATAAAGGACTTCCTTTTCTCGACCCTGAGGAGGAGGAGTACCGCCAGGAAATGAAAGATAGGAAGAATGAGGAAGAGTCCAAGTATAAAGACAAAGTCCCTCTCTCATTGCGAGACTTTAGCGAGGAGCGTTTCGGCAAATGGGACGACTCTGTCTATCTCTCCAACAAAGCTTCTTCACGGAGGGATGAAGACGTCGAGGAGGAACTGGATGTGGAACTTTACTGCAGTCGGAAGCACGCGACAAGAAAGGAAGAGAAGGCCGCCAAGAAGAAGGAAAAGAAAAAGAGCAGGATAAGTCCGTCCTCTCTGTCGCCCTCTATAGGCAGGCCAGTGTTCCCAGCTGGAAGAGAGGCCTCACCCCCAGCTAAATCCACAGTGAAAAGAGAACCAAAGTTTAATTTCAGTGTAAAAGCATTTACTGATGAAGGAGAGAGGTATGCATAGAAAATGTTGTTTCTGGAAATCACATTTACTGCTTTTCTAGTCATGCTAATTTTGTTGTCATTTCTGTATGACTGCTGGATGCATGTGTATCACTCTAATTGCTTTCCCTCAGCTCATCAGGTGCATTAGGTAAAGAAAGACATTTATCACGGGATCTCTTGCACCCTGGTAAAAAAGATCATGAGGAGTTTCGCTCAATCTTCCAACATATTCAGGCTGCTCAGCTTCGCAGGAGCCCTTCGGAGCTATTTGCTCAACACATAGTCACCATAGTACATCATATTAAAGGTAATTCCTGTCTAAGCTAGTGGTTGTGTACAACTCTTGTTAGTCTATAAAGGGATTGTTCACTCAAAAATAAAAATTGTCATCATTTACTCACCCTCATGTTATTCCAAACATATTTGAGTTTTCCCCTAGTGAAATACAACAGGAGATGTTAGGCAGAATGTATGGAAAAAAGTGAATGGTGACTGAGGCTAGCATTCTACCTTACATCTCCATAGTTTAATTTTAGTGTAAATGTTTCTGAATGCTTTGGTTTGGAACAACAAGAGAGGGTGTTTTTTGAGGTACCCTCAAGGTTCAGTCCTCGGACCATTTTTGTGTGAAATGTAATGAGATTTTTGGCTTAATTTTTGTACTTGTACTTCAATATGATGACATCCAGGAAATTACTTTTTTACCCTATGAATATAGCTCAACATTTCCAGTCATCTGGGATGACTCTGAATGAACGATTTGGAATATACCAAAGAAAAGCAGCAGAGATGGAAATGATGAAGCCAAAGAAGAGTCCTGAGATCCACAGGTAGGTGCATTGCATTCTGATTCCGTTCAACTCGAAGAATAAAAACACCCATAAATACTTCCTAATTATGGTTTATTTGCCTTGTTTTCTTTTCCCATTCATAATTCCTCAGTGTTCTTTTACAGGAGAATCGATGTGTCTCCCAGTGCTTTTAAGAAGCACTCTCACCTGTTTGAGGATTTCGAAGAGAGCGGCTACAAGGTGACAGAGCGTTTTCAAATCTGAAATTCCTGCCCAAATGTGTACCAGCTGAAACAGCAGAAATGTGCAATGAGGTCTCTAATGCTAATACTCAAGAACCCCAATTGCAGTCTTGTATTACTGAGCTTTATGCTCTTACCCTCCAGCCTTTGTCGTATGATTAATCGTGGGTACATACTTACCCAAACAAAATGGCTAATCAAATGGAAGTGACAATTGATCCTGTGTCCAAGCCTTTCACTGGACCGCTAACCAATGCAATAGTAAGTATATCTCTTCAAAAATGTGTTAATAAACAAACGTGAGGCTCAGTACTAGTCAATATGAGGAAAGCAAGGAGCATGCTGCTTTCTCATGAGATTTGTGCGTTTTCTGTCATCAAGTCACTTGTTAGATGTATGTCACAAATTCAGTGGATGTCTCAATGTATGATATGGTATATAACATCATATTACCTCTCAGATTACACAAACCCATATCGTTGGTTGTTACATCTTGGCCAAACTAAATTCTGAGACCAACCAATACTTTTCAAGTCAGAGAGGGTGACTGAATAAAATAAGGTTGGATTTTGAGGTTATTCCTAAAGTGGCCATTAGATGGAATTTTTCAGCTGGGTTTTGACTGTCAGGATTATAGTAATCTGCCTTTACAGTGTGAGTAAACCGTTCTCAATGTGTTCTGGTTCATTTAGTTTTACTTTAGCTATCAATTAAATGTTTTACTTTCTTTGCCCAGGTTAACCCAAATCCTTACATTTTTCTTAAGTCAAAGTTTAATTTTAAGTTCAGTTCAAAACATGATTATTGAAATTGCATTGTAGTCCAACTTGGTCTGGCAAACCTTATGCTGCATTCACATAACATTGGGATTACTGTAACATTTCCGACTAGTAAAAACTGTTCAAGTCAAACTCATAATTACAAGTTGGAAATGGCGTATTTTATGTATTTCTCTACCTTGACCTTTTTACGTCATGTAAAAACAACCAAAATGGCAGCAGATTCAACCGTTAAAGATGGCTACATACTGTATGTCTGTTTAATATGTTATTTTGTTTTAGCCAACATTACCTGGTGCGCTGTTTTGGTTCAGGATTTTGTAAAAGAATGTAGAGAATTTAAGTATTTTGCCATCATCAATTAAAAAGTCGCACGTGGATCTATTTGCCATTATGAGCGTTTCCATAAAAACTAATATTTGGAGTTTGTCCTTTAGAAATTACGGTTATTTTGACATAGCATTAATCTGGGCTTGAAGAAGTTTTATCTTAAGTTTACTGGGTGTACACTGTATCAATTCAAATAAATTTGTTAACATTTCGGGTCATTGTTGTGTCTCCACAGGATCATGGTAAAAAGCATGAAGGTGATTCATTGGACCTTCGATTGGCTATTGAGCGCCGTAAAAAGGACCCTAAACGAGATGGGGGAAAGAGTTCAGCTGGGTCACGGACGCCTAGCCATGAGCTCTCCCCTGACAGATCCTCCAAACATAAGAAGTCAAAGTAGGTTTCATTTGAGCCTTTGTTCTTAACAGATACTGTAATGATATCAAGTTCGTTTAACTTATCTATTGTCATTTACATTTTACAGTTTATTGACTTTGTTAATATCTAAAACAGTTTTTTTTTTTTTTTTTAGTATGACATATTTCACAGGTTTTTTTGCAATGAGTTTGAAGCAGCTCACGTACAGACTTCATTCAAACCTAGTTGTGCTATTTATTTTATTATAACCTTTATTTTTTTAGAAGACATTGTTAGTGTATTGGTTAACATTGTAACATCATCCATCATCCAAAATATAATCAACAATGCTGATGTCTTTGCAATATGTGCATTAAGAATTGTTAATCATCTTTATTGCAATTATTTGCATGCTAAACTGTTTCGGTCTTGTGTCTATATAACCATTTATATCTGTCTTGCATTGCAAAGATGTTTTTGTGATTATTCACTCCAGGGAATGTAAATCTATTCATAAATCCTCATTCTTCAGACACTTTTACTGGAAATGAGTATCAATGGCTCTGTTTACACCTGGTACTAAGATGCATTTTGGGCAGTCCAATCAAAAGTTGACAAGCAAGACACATCACCATTTAAAAAGCTTTTAGAATATTTATCACAAGCTAAAGAATCTTTTATAGAATTGTCATATTGTAGAGGATTGACTAACCTTCTTTGTCCCATACACTATCATTTTTTATGGAATGCGTTTATCGATTGTTTGATATCTACAGTTGAAGTCAGAAGTTTACATACACTTAGGTTGAAGTCATTAAACTCATTTTTTAACCACTCCACAGATTTCATATTAGCAAACTATAGTTTTGGCAAGTCGTTTGTGCATGACACGAGTCATTTTTCCAACAATTGTTTTCAGACAGATTGTTTCACTTTGAATTGACTATATCACAATTCCAGTGGGTCAGAAGTTTGCATACACCAAGTTAACTTTGCCTTTAAGCCGCTTGGAAAATTCCAGAAAATGATGTCAAGCCTTTAGACAATTAGAGTCTGATAGGCTAATTTGAGTCAATTGGAGGTGTACCTGTAAATCTATTTTAAGGCCTACCTTCAAACTCAATGCCAATTTGCTTGACATGGGAAAATACAAAAGAAATCAGCCAAGACCTCAGAAAACAAATTGTGGACCTTCACAAGTCTGGTTTCCTTGGGAGCAATTTCCAAGTGTCTGAAGGTACCACGTGCATCTGTACAAACAATAGTACGCAAATATAAACACAATAGGACCATGCAGCCATCATACCGCTCAGGAAGGAGATGCATTTTGTCTCCTTGAGATGAACAAAGTTTGGTGCTGAAAGTGCAAATCAATAACAGAACAACAGCAAAGGACCTTGTGAAGATGCTGGATGAAACAAGTAGACAAATATCTATATCCACAGTAAAATGAGTCCTATATCGACATAACCTGAAAGGCTGCTCAGCAAGGAAGAAGCCACTGCTCCAAAACCGCCATAGTACAAAAAGCCAGACTACAGTTTGCAAGTGCACATGGGGACAAAGATCTTTTTGGAGAAATGTCCTCTGGTCTGATTAAACAAAAATTTAACTGTTTGGCCATAATGACCATCGTTATGTTTGGAGGAAAAAGGGTGAGGCTTGCAAGCCGAAGAACACCATCCCAACCCTGAAGCATGGGGGTGGCATCATGAGGAAGGAAAATTATGTGGATATATTGAAGCAACATCTCAAGACATCAGCCAGGACATTAAAGCTCGGTTGCAAATGGGTCTTCCAAATGGTCAATGACCCCAAGCATACCTCCAAAGTTGTGGCAAAATGGCTTGAGGACAACTAAGTCAAGGTATTGGAGTGGCCATCACAAAGCCCTGACCTCAATCCAATAGAAAATTTGTGGGCAGAACTGAAAAAAGCATGTGTGAGCAAGGAGGCCTACAAACCTGACTCGGTTACACCAGTTCTGTCTGGAGGAATGGGCCAAAATTCCAGCAACTTATTGTGAGAAGCTTGTGGAAGCTGAGTGCAACTGTAGTTGTTTTTGCTTGAAATAGCCTTTGAAGCTGATAATAAATCAACTCAAACTTTTTTAGTTTAGTTTTAATGACTTCAACCTAAGTGTATGGAAACTTCTGACTTCAACTGTATGCATCTCCATTAATCACTTGGTCGGATTTCAAGGGGAAGGTCTCTGATTTCATGACAACATACATCAATCTCCATATCAGTATATTACTGCATGATAAAGTAAAAGAAAATAAAGGTAAAAAGAAATGTGAAAATTGTTTTGCTCCATTTCTCCCCATTATACTTGCTATGAATCCAAATGTTATTTTGAGGAGTTACCTGTATTAACTGAGCTTCAGATGTGAACTGCAGAAGATCTGTGAGGTTATTGTGCATGGTTATGTTTGCATGTTTTCAATTTTCCAATCGAATGGTTATTTTCTTTAAAACCACACGTTTCGTTAAAATTCTTGTATACTTCGGTTTTGACACGAACACAGAGTGTCTACGCATAGCTGAATGCTGTAATAAATAATTCCAGAAGCATTAACGCATGGCTAGAAAAAATGTGCTGAGCGCATTCAGTACTTGAGCACTCTGATGACCATATTTGCTTCCCGCATCTGACTGAAGTTCATTTTGGGCTTTAGCGCATTGGTTGATTGACGGGCGAGTTGCCAATTCTTCACTGCTATTCGAACGGATGATTGTTTACACTACGAGGCCAGTGTAGTCACATGCTTTTTCGATCTCTTTTGACAACCTTCAAATGTGGTTGAAGTGGACAAATCACAAAATATTTTGAACCTGGTTAACGCCTGTTTTTACCATCGTCCAGTTTCAAACAGATCCTAAAGCGCATATTAAAACCCGTGTAAATGGGGCCATTGCTTATGTAGGACTGATTATAGAATTGTGTTTTAATTTTGGACAGACTATGGCTACGTTTTTTGACACCTTTCTCAACACCCTGTAATCTTAATCTGAATAACTACAGCTCTTTGCTTCTCTGTTATTTCAAACCATATATTAAGTGCTGACTCATTATCTCTCAGTAGCTGATTGAATAGATGGTTTTTAACTCTGTTCTCCTTTCTAAAGGAAAAGCAAAAAGAAACGAGAGCGCTCTCCTTCCTCTTCCTCCTCTTCATCATCATCTCCCTCCCCTCGTTTGTACAGAGGGAGGGAGTTCCATGGGGAGGAGCACATGGAGGGAGGAGGGGGGTTTAATAAGGCTCGTCTGGGGTCCAGGGAGTATCTCGGGTCCATGGAGCGCGGCGGCCCTCGGGACTATGAGGGTCATATGGACAGGGGTTATGAGAGGGGCAGAGGAGGTTATGATCGAGGAGGATACGACAGGGGTCGTGGGGGTTATGACAGAGGATTTGTAAGTACTCCAATGTTTTATGTGACATTGATGGGGCTTATTGATTTGTCACAAGAATTATTTTAAAAGATTATCAAATGATATTTTCATTTATGTTTTGAATGCCAGGTTGCTACTGTTTGTGACTGTAAAATATGGTCTATCTGCAGCTGATCTGTAGTTCTTTTGTATTTGCAGCCCAGAATGAGAGGTAGAGGATGGAATAGGGGAAATTACCCTGGCAACAACCCCAACAATAACCCTCAGAATATGGCCGCCCCCCCACGCCCCCAAGATGAGGAGTGGGACCCTGAATACACCCCCAAGAGTCGGAAGTACTTCCAGGTGAGCTTCAGAATTGATCAAACCATGTCATATTGACGGTTATTAGTGGTCAGTAGGGTTGGATTCGATGCCTTTTTCACGCATCGATAATCATAAAAGTTGCCCAGTGGTTATCGATCTACATAGGCATTTTTTCTGATATAAATAGGGCTTATAGTCTTTGTATCTTTGTACAAAATTCTCAACACAACTTTGGTGAAATTTGAGCAACTGGGTAACTTAAAAGGGGGTCACACACCGGACGCATCTGGCAGACGACAGCGCGTACTAAAATTAGAAACCATTATTTTCTATGAAGGTACGCACACCACTGTCGCTTGCTGTCTGGCAGTGCCACGGACATAGTTTTACATAAAATTTTACCCAAAGCATTATCAAAAGACAAAGATTATGTAATTTAGCCATCACTGTATGATATATTGTGCATATTTATTTTTAAAATAGCCTACAAGTATGTCTTTTTGTGGTTTGACAGCTTGAATGAAACCTATTCAAGGCTACATACAGAGAAATTGCATAATAAACATCACTATTTCAAATTGTTCAGTCTGCGCAGTTACACCAGTTTCGTACACTAACCTGCAAACTCATCGACGTCACTGTTCATTCTTGAAGAAGTACAAAAACCTTCGTAACTTTTGTGAATATGGTGACTAGATTCACAACTTTGGACTGCCATCTGCACCGCATCGACGCGTCCTGTGTGTGATAACTGTTCCTTGATGCACGCAACACGGCGCTTCTTGTCCAGTGTACGACAGGCTTCAGTATATGTTATATTACACCCCTTGTGGTCTCCCAAAGCTATTACACCAGTCTACATTAAACAGAAGGCCAACTGACAGTGAGTTGGAAAGCACACAAATTAGGCTTCTAATTTAAATGTCTGTTAATATATTGATGCCTCAAGAAACGTATCGAGAAAATAACGTGCCAATCAATGTATAGTTTTTTTTTTTATGACATTCCAAGTGGTCAACCAATGTTTTTTATTTTATTATTTTTTTATATACAAATATAATATCAAACTGTAGATATTGTCATAATTATATGATGGCAAATGAAATGTACAGAAAATTAAGGCTATGTTCTATCAAGGCCTATATCATTTATCTCGATACTGAAACTGATTTTTTTTTTTTTGTGCAATTTCTGAGGATAAAATGGATCATTTTAGCCATTTAACGTTTTATTTAAAAGCCGTCATTGTTTTTTATT
The DNA here is from genome assembly GCF_019703515.2 of Myxocyprinus asiaticus. NCBI lineage: Eukaryota > Metazoa > Chordata > Actinopteri > Cypriniformes > Catostomidae > Myxocyprinus > Myxocyprinus asiaticus. The sequence continues at coordinate 4,648,608 of NC_059373.1, read as the reverse complement.
TATAGGCCTAAATTGCAAATGATCCGATATCTATTTTTATTTATAATTTAACAACAACAGAACATTTTCAGTCTTTTAGCAGATTTTAATCTCATTAAATTTATAACAAGTGTTATGACTGATCGTGTCTGCAGATGCTTGTGTCTTTCAGCTTTTCTGTCACTAAAATGAGCGAAAGGAGAAATATATTAATCATAGACAACTAATTGCTTAGATTTTTTTTTTCATGTTGAATCTAATGAAACGCAATCATTTTCATGGTTAATAATACATTAAAAAAAATAACTAGCTTAGTAAATATCTTAAGGGTGTGTTCACACTTGTAGTTCGGTTCTCTTGGTCCGGACCAAAAAAGAAAATGATACATTTAGTCCTGGTTCGCTTAGCGTTCACACTGGCATTTTTAACACCGAACAACAAACGGCATCAGGAAAAATCACAACCTGATTGGACAGCTTTAATGACATATGTTTTGCGACGGAACTTGCTGAACATCCAAAACAATGCTGGCTGCTGGGCGAAATGCGCTCGTTATATTTATATATGTATATATGGTGGTATTTTTACCAGCTGAGAACAAACGAAGAGCTAATAAAATGTGTAAAGGAGTCAAAACAGCGCCAGGAATTCCTCCGTTGCACACACAAACGAAGATATGCTGCAAGGACGTCTGACGGCGGTACCGACGCCTGTACCGAACTGTAATGGGCAACATAGCTCCTATGATGAGAAGAACCAGGTATGCTTGAGGTCAGTATTAGGCAAATTACTTCCTGTTTTTGGTCCGTTTAGACGTCTTTGGTCCATGGTGCGGTTTGATTGATATATGAATGCAACAGAGTTCGTTTGGAAGCTGACCGAGACCCACTATTCAGGCGGTCTCGGTCCGCTTGTTTGGTGCGCACCAAGGTTCGGGTGGCAGCGTTCACACTTGTTCAAATGAACCGCACTAACAGAGCAATCGCACCAGAGTTCGTTTTAATCGAACCAAACCTGCCAAGTGTGAACACACCCGTAGTATCAATATTTTTATGTGAGGATTGATCCTCTTGATACAACATCAGAATCAGAAGAATCGGTACTTTAGGATCGATTCACCCTTCAATTAGTTAATTTGTTAATTATCAATTTGTTTTGAATATTTTACACATTTCTATTTCTTGAAAGTGAACAAAAAGGAAAACCCTTATTTCAATTCATTCTTTCATTTTTCCCCCCCCTCTTTTTCTGTTCTTTTTTGTTTCTCATAATCTCTCGCCCGACTGTAGCATGATGACCGGGACAAGGAAGGTGAAATGAAGTGGTTGGAAACTCGGGGGCGAGGCAGAGGAAATTTCCCACGCGGCAGAGGCACTTTCATGATTCGCAAGAGTGGCGGCAGCCCCAAATGGACCCACGACATGTTCCAGGGTAACGCCGAGCAGGGAGACATGGGAGATGGCAGCACAGAGCACAGCCTCAAAGATGACGACAAGTCAGGGGAAAACACTGCTTCCAAGCCATAGATTATTAATAAACCGATAGTTCACCCAAAAATGATTTTAATTTTTTTATTTATGCACTTTATTGTTCCAAACCTGCACGACTCTTTAATTCCATGAGAAGGTGGTGACTGAGACTAACATTCTGCCTAACATTTTGTTTTGTGTTCCACAGAAGAAAGTCATACAGGTTTGGAACAGTATGAGGATAATAAATGACAGAATTTTCATTTTTGGGTAAACTTTCCCTATCTGTTTACCCATCCTGTCTCTCGACAACTGTAGTTCAACAGCAGCTAGCGCAAAGTGAGCCACCCTTAGAAGTGTGTCCCTGATGCATTCGTAAAGCTCTGTACAGAGTGATGTGGGTTATATAATCAAACATTCTATAATTTACAATGGGGAAACTGCTTCTGTTTCTTTTTTCCTCATCATCTCTGATGTTGTTTTGTTTTTTTGTTTAAAGGGTATGGAAGGTGTTCGTTTTCTTTATGAGTGATTGTAAAAAATAATCACTTTTTTATGCAGTGGTTGAAACTGAAATTGATCCTGTAAAGAGAAGGTACCCTGCAAAGAATGCCTCCGTACAAATATGTTGTTTGTGATCCATACAGATGCGTATGTTTTTTGTTGTTGTTTTTTTTTTATGTGTGTGTTTTTTTTTAAAAAGTGCAATAGAAAAATCAATGCACTTGTGCCTTAGGTTTAACAGCAGTTTTACTGTTTGTTTGTTTGTTTTTTATTTATTTTATTTTTTTAGCTTTTTTAATATTTTGCTGATAGATTGTCCCCCCCTTTTCTTTTTTTTTTTATTACATGTAAATTATGATGCAATCGTTTATAATTTTTCCCCTTTTACTTTACAGTCTCAATGGTCTAGGTTTTAGTGTATCATTGGTGCATATCCTTATTTGGACCAATCCACTGTACACTGGAGCTCTAAAGTTTGGCTGTAGACAATGCATAGTAAATGGGTTCCCGTTCATGTGTGACTTCCAAATTAAATTAGTTTATTTTCTTCCCATAAATGACACCACTAATGACAACTTAAAATGTAAAGAAAAAAAAAAAGAGAGGAAATAAAGTGTCAGATTCTAAGGGAAAAAAATCTTATAATTTTTAGATCAATATTCATCTGATTTTAAAGTAGATAATTACTACAATCCAAGAACATGCAAGCAGCTGCATGGAATTTTTATTTAAGCAAAACCTATGAACCAACATGTATAATAGTTATCACTTGCATGTCTTTAGATCAGACCGTGATACATTTGACGATAATCACATTAACATTTGTGTGCTCCACTGTACTTTGCTGATCTGTTAAGGAATTCTCTGCATTTGAGAGAATTCAAATAGGACTCTGCTTCTTTCTGTCCCTTAGACAACTGATGTGATGACATAACTGTAATGCTGTGACTCAAAACTTCTGTTAGCATTTTACAAATTGCTCAGTCAGTGCTTTCAGTCTCCATGTTGATTTTGAAATAAATCCATCCTTTGTTATAAGTCGTCTTGTTTTTGTTTGAAGCTATTATTGGCCCTTTAAGACATGAGTTGTAACAGCTGCTTTCAACAATTGTATGAAGAGGTTCAGCTGCAGTTATGCAATGAGATGTGAAATGCTTTGATACATGTTTTAAATGCCTACTGTTTCACATACTATTAATAAAAAATAGTATGCAGTAGACAGTTAGCCTTATACTTTTCAGAGCAGTAGATGAGACAGTCAATATCTGTCTTTGGTCAACTTGACAATGCTGCCAACATCTCTGGAGCATTTTGGAAGTTTAAAGGAATGGAACTAATAACATTTAAAGGGACTTTAGATTCACTTTCTTCAGATGCCTTCAAGAAAACACTTTCCAAGGACACAAAAAGAAAACTGTTTTTCAGACAGAGCAGGAGTATGAAAAAAGAAAGGGGAGCTGAGAGCCGAGATATTAAGGGTTATGGCATTAAGGCCTTCTCTTCCTTTTGGAGGTTTCGTCTTGACATTTGTGGCACATTCTCATTTCTAATACACTGACTTAAGAGTTCTGCCAAGCAGTTATCCAAATGTGAAAATTTTGTGTTAATCATTGGTATTGATAATTTTTTTTAATTTGTTTTACATGCTATACTGTATTTACAGATACATCAAATATTAAGCACTTTTTAAAATCAAAATAAACAAGCAAGTGCTTGTAAAACCAACCACAAAATAAATAAATAAAAAAAAATAGCCCAAGATGGAGCACTTGAATGGGAGAAATGAATAGGAGAAATTGGAACGCCCAATATGGCGGATGTAAAAAAAAAAAAAAAAAAAAAAGAGCCAATCACCTTTAAGATACAGACATCGCCTGTCAGTGAACGAGAAAGTGCATGCGCTTTAGCTGGACCAACCTGGAAAAATAGTGTTATTTTGCGTGATCTGAGCTAAAGAAGCAAAATGTATGATGCTATTGTTATCAGAACCCCCCACCCCACCCCACCCCCACATATTTATACCGTGATCAATGGGAACATGTAAATTCTTTACATTGTAACCCCCACCCCAATGTTCAATCCAAATCCTACGCCCTTGGATTTGACTGCTGATTTGAAATATGTTCTTTGATTGTAATCCTGACCAACCATTTGGGAGATTTTGGCCTTTCCCCATTCAAGTAGATAGGAGCTGCATGTAATCTAGAGTTGCCGCAAAATTGCTGCAAACTTGTGGCAAATTCACCGCTTATTATTTTCACATGCAAATCAGTTTGTTATTCACCGCAAATGTTTGCCAGAAGTCTGCAGCTCTTCACCGGTAGTGGTGAACCTGCAGCAAACCTTTGGCGACAGTGAAGAGTTTGCGGCAAAGCTCATTTGCATGTGAAAATTATTCAGTGGCGAATGCTGGCAACTGTAATAATAAACATTCACTTTTAAGCAAATAAAAAGCATAAATGAGTCAAAGTTCTAACATTACATAATAATACAACTTATTTAGCAATCATTTTTCAAAATCGGTGTGTAAAACATGATTAATTATAATCTCTTTAGATAATCGTACACCTGTAAAAAATAAAATAAAATGCTAGCATTGCATAGCATCGCTTATCCTCCACAACTTAGTTGCATTGAACAACTGTTAAGATAACAGGAGCATTGCCAGTTTGTCTGGTATTCCGAACATCATACAGCTGAATTACTTTATGGTCAGAGATCAGAAATATCAAGAAGGAATACCCTACATACGACTTTGAATAGAACACAGAATTACTACCACTACTGAATCTGACAGCCACAGGAACAAACAGTGCTACTCTTTTGCTCAGTTTTGGTCTCAAATTATCTTTGGAGGGCGGGATTTTGGAACGAGGGGGCGTGGCTAATTCATTGGCTCAAGTGAAAGTTTCAGAATGCTAAAATCGCTTACAGCACCTTGAATGTTACCATGAACTGCATAGATTCAACAATATGCCGAATTATTAACATGACAGACTGAAAATGATCGTTTAAAATTTTACAAATGCATAAATAACAATTGGAGTGCGATTTACCAGCCTAACCCAATGAAACAAAAACTGGCCCAGATATTGCGGTAGTATTAACCATATTAGGACAGATAAATCTGAGAAAAAATATGGTAGAACTTGATTGATCGTGCAGCATTTGATGTCAACAACAAAAAGATATGGGAAGCGTATTCTCCACCCTTTTGAAAGTTAATAAGCCTGTTTTACTATCCTAATTATGCATTAAACTTTTAGTTTCATTTTATTATTTGCATTTTGCATTGTTTGTCCTTTCTTTCCGCCACCATATCAGAACAGACCTCCAACCCATTTTTGACCAGTTGAGAACCACTGTTCTAGCACATCGACAGCTGCAAAAGCTAATGCGTATGGACCAAAAGCCACAAAACTCCCATTTTTATTTCATGGTGTCTTTAAAGGAGCATTTCATCCAAGTCTGTTGCATAGTTTAATGTCCTTTGGCATTTCAGATCTATTTCAAACGAAGAGAGTGTTGTCCATGAGAGAAATCGTGGCACTAGCAATAGTGAACTCGACCAAGCGTGCCCGAGCCGGTCACCAAAATATCTGGCTGTCCATTCCGCCAGATCTCCCGGACGATACGTTCTCTCTCCTCCAATCGCCTGGCTCTCTCCAGCTCCTCTGCTGAAGTAAAGACGTTTACACTCTTAATAGTCCCATTCCAGTCACTCTGATCGCTTATGGGGCTCTCAGTGACTGTCTGGACTTCTAAGTCCTCAACATCTCCAGCTTCACTTTCCTCCTCATCCTTGTCTTCCTCTTCCTTGCTGGACTCTTTAAGGCGTCTCTTGTCTGGTAATGAGGGTGTCTTTTTCTTTAAGTGTGGTCTGCAGGCGATGCCGAGGATCAGGAGGACCAGGGCCAGGAGAAGACCCGAACATACGCCCAACATGAAGTACAGCGCAAAACTCTCCATGTTTTCTGTGTTGGATACATGGGGAGAATAATGAATCATGAGTAAAAGATCATGTAGACTATGGCCATATATTCCTAACTCCACTTATGTGTTCACGTCATGTTGGAATTACTGCAAAAAAAAAAAAAAAAGATGACAACTCAGAGATTCTACTTGGAGCTGTCACGACCTTGAACCTTGGAAATTATTCGAGATTCATGTGTGTCAGTGGATCTATGTGTGGTAAAATTTGCATTCTTGCAAAATTAAGAACAAAGACACCAATCCAGGTAACACTTGCTATAATAAAAATGGCATATCAAACATACTGTAAATATATGTAAACTACCTTAAACTGTTGAGGCCGCTGCCAGTTTAATTCGTTTTATATGACGTCACGACAGTCAAATTGTAATTACATTATAAGCACAACTTGTAACTAAGATTTTTACAAAGACATGAATGTTTTGTACAATTCAGAATCTCGTAATTGCAGTTAATCCGACTTGACGTCAACGCACCGTATGAAAGCTCAGGCTTAACAGTCGTGATGTCATGTAAAAAGAACCAATATGGCAGCGGCCTTAACAATAAAAGTGAACACATATGATATGCCATTGTTACCTGGAGCATTTTATTTGTTCTTAAACATTTTCCAGCAACATATAGAGGTGAATAATGTAGTTATAAATATTTTGGCCATTTTGGCATTATGACTGTTGCCATAGAAACTAATAACTTCTGAGGTCCCTGGACGTCAACAGTTGCCATCTCGTAATAGCAGCAATTCCAACGTAAATGCAGCATTAAGCCAGAATACAATCTCAATGCTCTAAATGCCACCACAACTGAAAAATGTTAGAATTTGGTACCAGTTTGTCCAATCTACAAGAAGTAGAGAAAAGAGAAAAACAATTGTAAAAATAAAGGTTAAAGTCAGAAACAAAAAAGGATTTTAGAGTCTGATGTCACATAAGTACCTTCTTAAAGGAATAGTTCACCCAAAAATTTTAATTTGCTGATAATTTACTCACCTTCAGGCCATCCAAGATGTGTCTGAGTTTCTCTCTTCATCAAAACAGAATTTAAGACTTTTAGGACACTTTTCATTTCAGGCCTCCTCCTCTAAACAATGCAAGTGAATGTCCTCCATTTTTTGACGGTCCAAAATGCATATTTAGGGTGCATCAAAATAATCCACATGACTCCAGTCGACAAATAAAGTTCTTCTGAACCCAAACGATTGATTATTTTGAGAAACAAAACAATACTTATATACTTTTTAACTACAAATGTTCCCTTCCGTACATCTCAGTGACGTGCGCTCATGAGAGGGATGACGTAAGCTCGTTGGTAATGTCACACGTCACGTGGAGGCGGAGTCAGGAAGCGTGTCATTGTTTACATATATATTATTATTTGGAAATGATTTTTTTTTTGTTTGTTTTATTATTTTATATTGTTTTGGACTGTTTTGCTTTGTGAACGGCACAAGTTTCTCTTGTAAACAATGACACGCTTCCTGACTCCGCCTCCACGTGATGCGTGACCTTACCAACGAGCTTACGTCATCCGTCTCATGAGCGCACGTCACAGAGATGTACGGAAGGGAACATTTGTAGTTAAAAAGTATATAAGTATTGTTTTGTTTCTCAAAATAATCAATCGTTTGCATTCAGAAGACCTTTATTTGTCGTGTGGATTATTTTGATGCTCCCTAAATATGCATTTTGGACCATCAAAAAATGGAGTACATTCACTTGCATTGTTTAGAGGAGGAGGCCTGAAATGAAATCCTAAAAATCTTAAATTCTGTTTTGATGAAGAAAGAAACTCAGATACCTCTTGGATGGTCTGAGGGTGAGTAAATTATCAGCAAATTTTCATTTTTGGGTGAACTATTCCTTTAAGTTCCACAAATAACGTCTATTCTCTAGTCCTTTAGAAAACCATCGATTTACTGGTGCTTTAGTTTTTTTTACACTAATATTCAGGGGTCTGAGATATGGGCAGCAAGAATTTATAGCTTAACTCAAACCCCTTCAAAATGGAACTGAACTGGGACCATCTCAGCCATGTTCCAGGTTCTAGTCCAGATGTCAGTGTGAATGGAAAGTGGACTGAGACCCATTCTTAACTAATGGACTGAAATAAGATCTAATAAACCCAAATTTGAGGTCAGTGATAGTGTAAATGCAGAGAGAACTTCAGTAGACATTTCTACTCCACATAAAGGGGTCTGAGTTTAGGCATCTTAAGTGTGAAAACACTTGCAAACTTGCCGTAAATTCACATAAAGAACCGATAATGTATGACCAAAAACGTTTTTAATCTATAAAGAACCATATAGCCAACCCAAGAACAATGGCTCTTGGAAAGAAATTATTTCTTTAATCAACTTTAGGTGTTAAACCCTTATGTTTAAGATTAAAGTTCTTCAGTTTTTTTCTATTGTTGTATGGTTTGCACATTAACAAGACTAATAAAAACCTTAATTTCACCCTAAACCCTTTCACCCTTTCACCCTTTCTCTTTGATAAACACTTAAGCCATTTTTTCAGAAGTGTGAAGCCAAATCCAACAGATGTCCTTGGAATGGGCTTTTGTTTTGTCCTTGGGGTAAGAAGTGTGAGGAAATCTTATTTTAAAAACAAAGTTCAATGAAACTGATCCAATTCTATATCAGATCTCAACCAGGTGTACCTTTCAGAATTTGATGTCTTAACCTGGGTTGTAATGAGGTGTTTATGGTGAGTGGTCCTACCTTTTATATGGGCATAAGTAGCCATGCTGTGACTCAGCAGCTCCATGTCTTTCCGAATTGGGTTCATGTTGATTCTTTCTGGCGGGCTGTAGACGATTTATTTTCTTTTTGTTAATTTATTGCACCACGGTCAGCCCCTGTTGCGAAAAACACATGTATTGTATAGATGATTTATAAAGGGGAACTGTATGGTTAACATATTAGTTTTTTAGATAACTGCGATGCTTGCATAAACAAACAGCACTGAACAAACACGCTCTTCCATGCACAATTAGACAAATATGCCCTTTTAATTGCACTAATTGTGCCATTAGCCTTGTTGCCTGAATGAGCAGAGCAGAAATGTATCCGTTTCTTTCCACACAGGCCATTTGTAACTGTTGTTGTTCTTGCAATGACCCAAGATTCACTCTCCGCTCGCTGACAGATTTCCCATTTTTCCCACAGGAAACTAGAATCGATGGCGACTTTCACATGCATGCCCAGGGTCCATTTGGGACTCTTCCCTGGGAAACTGGGAAGATTCCAGCTTGTGTCACTCTCTCTGAGAAGGAAGTGAGGATGGGGAGGATTAAAGCTGAACATCTGGGATCAGGATTTCCCAAGAAAACTTCAACCGTCATGTGACGGAACCACACAAGTCCTGCATCAATGTTATTATTATTAACAGAATCTAAATTGAAAATGTATACGAAACTAAAGAAAGTAAATATAGAAATAAACATATCTGAATTTTTTTTTTAAAACTAAACTACTTTTCATGACTCCAAAACTGATTTTTTAAATTAATTAATTTTTTACAATTTATTTTATTAATTGTCAATTTTAACAATTATTAATGAAATCAATTTTAGTTTTTAACACAGTTAATTATAAAATTTTAAACCTTTATTACCCACCTTCAAATGCCGCTAGATGGTGATAACACTAGATAGGCTTGAGAAATTTGACGTTATTAAACATATTTAAATTATGTCAGTCAATGCATTAACTTTGTCCTAAAATACACAGAAAACTTATCTTTTCCCTGAACGAACTAAAGCTCCCTAGGCAAACTTAGCACACAAAATGTTTTTACTATGCGAGGCAAAGTTGCGTTGAGCTGAAACAGGCTTCAAAACTATCAACTTTTAATGTTAGCATTACTTTTAGCGTTAACGTGGAGTAACCTAGCCAGCTACAATCTCCTCAGCTGGTACGCGCAAATGTAAATACAGAATGTTACGTTCAAACCACCCCTTTGATTAGCTGAGTTCTCCCAGAATGGGACAAATATCACCAAAAGGAACACCCTAGCAGAACAAAAGTGCATTACATCATACAGGTGCATCTCAATAAATTAGAATGTCATGGAAAAGTTCATTTATTTCAGTAATTCAGCTCAAATTGTGAAACTCGTGTATTAAATAAATTCAATGCACACAGACTGAAGTAGTTTAAGTCTTTGGTTCTTTTAATTGTGATGATTTTGGCTCACATTTAACAAAAACCCACCAATTCACTATCTCAAAAAATTTGAATATGGTGACATGCCAATCAGCTAATCAACTCAAAACACCTGCAAAGGTTTCCTGAGCCTTCAAAATGGTCTCTCAGTTTGGTTCACTAGGCTACACAATCATGGGGAAGACTGCTGATCTGACAGTTGTCCAGAAGACAATCATTGACACCTTTCACAAGGAGGGTAAGCCACAAACATTCATTGCCAAAGAAGCTGGCTGTTCACAGAGTGCTGTATCCAAGCATGTTAACAGAAAGTTGAGTGGAAGGAAAAAGTGTGGAAGAAAAAGATGCACAACCAACCGAGAGAACCGCAGCCTTACGATTGTCAAGCAAAATCAATTCAAGAATTTGGGTGAACTTCACAAGGAATGGACTGAGGCTGGGGTCAAGGCATCAAGAGCTACCACACACAGACATGTCAAGGAATTTGGCTACAGTTGTCGTATTCCTCTTGTTAAGCCACTCCTGAACCACAGACAACATCAGAGGCATCTTACCTGGGCTAAGGAGAAGAAGAACTGGACTGTTGCCCAGTGTTCCAAAGTCCTCTTTTCAGATGAGAGCAAGTTTTGTATTTCATTTGGAAACCAAGGTCCTAGAGTCTGGAGGAAGGGTGGAGAAGCTCATAGCCCAAGTTGCTTGAAGTCCAGTGTTAAGTTCCCACAGTCTGTGATGATTTGGGGTGCAATGTCATCTGCTGGTGTTGGTCCATTGTGTTTTTTGAAAAGCAAAGTCACTGCACCCGTTTACCAAGAAATTTTGGAGCACTTCATGCTTCCTTCTGCTGACCAGCTTTTTAAAGATGCTGATTTCATTTTCCAGCAGGATTTGGCACCTGCCCACACTGCCAAAAGCACCAAAAGTTGGTTAAATGACCATGGTGTTGGTGTGCTTGACTGGCCAGCAAACTCACCAGACCTGAACCCCATAGAGAATCTATGGAGTATTGTCAAGAGGAAAATGAGAAACAAGAGACCAAAAAATGCAGATGAGCTGAAGGCCACTGTCAAAGAAACCTGGGCTTCCATACCACCTCAGCAGTGCCACAAACTGATCACCTCCATGCCACGCCAAATTGAGGCAGTAATTAAAGCAAAAGGAGCCCCTACCAAGTATTGAGTACATATACAGTAAATGAACATACTTTCCAGAAGGCCAACAATTCACTAAAAATGTTTTTTTTTATTGGTCTTGTGATGTATTCTAATTTGTTGAGATAGTGAATTGGTGGGTTTTTGTTAAATGTGAGCCAAAATCATCACAATTAAAAGAACCAAAGACTTAAACTACTTCAGTCTGTGTGCATTGAATTTATTTAATACACGAGTTTCACAATTTGAGTTGAATTACTGAAATAAATGAACTTTTCCACGACATTCTAATTTATTGAGATGCACCTGTAATTTTAGGCAAAATAAAAAAGTATGTTTGCCCAGTAAGTATAAATTAGCCTTAAAAACGAACAGTGTGAATAATAAAGAGAGCTGAACAAAATTGAAAGGAAAAATCGAAAATTAAACAGAACTAAAAACGAACTTAGTAAATGCAACGCATCTGGGATCAGGATTTCCCAAGGTGTCAGTCAGAGCTACACGTGTCTTGGATGTGTGCTGGGTGAGAATCTCCTCTAGCACCAATGAGGAAACAATAAAAACCATGAGATTTTAAATAAGGCGACTTCCTGTGAGCATCCACACCATAAAATCCACAGTCGCTGCGACCATGCCGAGATCACGGAAGAGGTGCCATGTTATTGCCTTCCTGTTTGTTTCCTCTTGGGGCCTGTAATTACAGCAAACTTTAATCTACACCATTAACTCCCAAAGTCTCAGCCGCCTTGATCGCTCTCTGCCACGCTCTTGGCAGAACAAGGGCACACATTCAAGTACACTAGAGCAAAGTACATTGTGTTCACTGCAGTTACATATCTTCATGGTTAAAATCCTCTAAACCTCCTCAAAGATGCCCAGAGAAATATTTTATAGATAATTAAAATATTTTATAGATGTTGATAAAAAAAAAGACACACATGAGGTGTTTCTCCTAAGCAAAAGATTTAACAATCTCAGATGCAAGAAGAAATCGAAATAGTGTCTCATATTAAACTTAGACTCGCCTGCAAGTCAGCAATCAATGTAAAAAATCTCAGTAATTAAGCAAGCATTTCTCATCAAATTCTTCCAAATTATCTGAGCTGTATATCCTCCACATTCATTTTATTTGTACTTTTTATCAACCAGTGTCGTAATTGTGTCTTTTTATTTCTCCCAAACAATGTTAAGAGAAACACCTGAGACAAAGTTAATCCAGCTTTGAAAGATCAACCTTTGAGCAATTCAATTTTCCTTTGGGGTGTTTGAGAGATAATGCTTCAAGACGTTAAAAATTTCAAGCAGGTATTTCTGTATCCTCCTGGACTCAACATCACTCTGTGAAGCCCCTCCAATTCTGAAGATAGTCAGTGCGGATTGGCAAACCCCAACTGTATTCTCTCACACAAACAAATGGCAAACGCAAACTAGGATGCCAGGAATGAGAGATTACTTAAGAAGCTTGTTAACATTGTCATGTCCTGCTCCAAGCAGCAATTAATGTGGGACGTATGCCACATGCTCCAAAAATACAAAACATCTTTGAAGCATACCATCTCCCACCCGTCAGACCGATTCCCAGAAGAGCAAACCTGCAGAAGGCATGTAGTGGCAGATGCTTGGAAAAGCTGCTGAGCTCATGTGTTTCTCTGTACATTCACCTGAAAGCACCCAATCAGAGTCCAGCTCTGTTCTGTATGAGCATCTTGTTCTAAAGTCATGTGTCAGGTATCATAGGGCTCATTGTCTCAGGATTGTAGTTTTGTCATAATCAAAACAAACCTGAAAATGTTAGTTTTAAAGGCTGTTGTATGAAAGAATATTTGAGTGGTGCACATTCACACTAATCTGTTTATTTTTATTTTTTGAAAACTCCGCTTTCAGTGGCTCTGCGTCATCATTTTCCAAAGTATGTGATAATGCGGAGCATTTTTCAAAAGTCTTGTAAGTGGAGGAAAACATCGTTCAAGTGTGCATTAGAGGTGTAAACATAGCAAAATGAATGTGTTTTAAAAAAATCACTAACAAAAAAAACAAAAAACGAATTAGCGTGGATGTACCCTAAGCTAAGCTACCCATAATTTAATGTAGTTAAACTACAGTCCAGCTGCTATTTTAAAAAAAGCAGTAAGCTACACTACAAATTACTAACTAAAAGTAGCTAACTACATTGAAGATATTTAAAGAAGAAAATATTGTTTAAATATATAATTGAACATATAATAAATATAAAGACATAAAACTAGAAAACACTGTATTTTATATTACTGAGTCGAAATATAGTGATAAACAGCCGCAATTAAAAAAAAAAAAAAGAGAAAGCCCCTTTAAGGCTGGGCGGGGCTCAAGTGAATCAATGAATCATTTATATGATCTAGTTAATTTACATGAAGTATTGGAGCAAACTGACTCACTGAAATGAATTGGATTTCCCAACGCTGAATATAAGTGAATCATTTATTTTATTTGGTTCAGTGTGTTGGATTCAGGGCTGGTACTAGGATGCGATCATGCAACGGGGGGTGCGATGTTGATCGTTTCGCCATCCACCCAGGGGGCAGAGTACCACTTGATCGTTTCGCTGTAAGTCAGGGCGGGGGCATCAAAAATATTCTCGAGGCACACACTTAATGCTGGTGTGCTGTGGGTGGAAGATAAGGCATTGCTAGTGTTCTGGGTGTTTACTCGTGATTGCTTACCTGCCCAAGTCAAATGAGCACTCCCCCCAAGTCTCTACAAACCCTGTTTACACCTGGTTTTTAGATGTGTTTCGGGTGATGTGATATTCTGACCCCTAAAAGTGGCAAAGCTCCCTCCCTCAGTGCAAGTTCATTGTAATTTTTCTGCCATATTTTTTATTTTAAAGCACACCGTTCCTTAGCAACAGTGCAGGATGAGTTGTGTTCACTAAATATCAAAATAAGCATAATATACAAAAGATTTGATGCTGAATGACAGCCTCGCTCACAATTCACTTCCATTGCGTCTATTTTTCATACAGTGAAAGTGAATGGTGACTGAGCGCTTGTCATTGTGCTTAACATCTTCTTTTGTGTTCCACAGAAGAAATAAAGACATAAGGGTGTGTAACAACATGAGGGTGAGTAAATAATGACAGCAGAATTTTCATATATGGGTGCACTATCCCTTTAAGTAAATATGCCAGCAAGACACTGTAAACAAATCCAGCCATCTATGTCACAATTTTAACTGACATCAGATCAGGTCAATTTAAAATGTCAAAGATAGAAATCTCAAAGCCCTCCAAAAAAAGAAAAGAAAAAAGAAAAGTAAAATATTTCTCACCTTTGCTAACGAACCATCATTATAAAACACATGGACTGTCGGACAGATGAATCCCATAACCAGAGGGCAAAGGTACTGTGACCTCACCATGCTGGGACACTAATCGCTAAGAGGTGTTTAAGTTCCTCGGTTGAGCCAGAATCAAACAGACTGACACTCTCTCTCTCTCTCTCTCTCTCTCTCTCTCTCTCTCTCTCTCTCTCTCTCTCTCTCTCTGTCTCTCTGTTCTTTCACACACGTCTTCTTTCACACACGTCTGACATCAGAGAAAACTTTGTAGAAACTCAAGCAGCCCTCTGTGATCACACGTCCACATCGCTCTCTCTCTCTCTGTCTCTCTCTCTCTCTCTCTCTCTCTCTCTCTCTCTCTCTCTCTCTGTCTGGGGCAAGATGATAGAAAAGCATTTTGGTTAAAGGGAGGCATTTCCTGTCAGAGGGGAAAATGGAGTAAGGGAGGGGTGCACAGCATGAGACTAGAATTTACACCCTTGGAATGGCAGTATGGTTCAGGCCACATTTCACACCCGCTGGCTACTGGATCAGTGTAAACCTCTAATATTGGGGCACACATGTATTTTGAATGTTTTGTGTGGGTGTGCAGGCCACATTAACACTATGTCTGTTTGTTTAAGCCCAGGCAGTATATAGAACATATGCTGTGCTAAATGTAGTTTGTATTGCTTTCAAAGTTTTCTTTAAAGTGGACATGAATCTAGACCATTGAGTACCTAAAATATATAGTCTATTCTATAGTTTATACAATATATTGTGGCTCCAAACAGTTTTTAAGCCATAATGAAAAATCTAGGATTTTTTTTTGGTAAGATATGATCAAATATAAAAACCACAAGCTACTTAAATCAGTCAAGCGACTCTTTTAAAAAAGTAGCTACACTGCAAGTTACTTACAAAAGGTTTGCCGCTCAAGTGAATCAGTTAATCATTTATGTTAAATACATCCGAACGAACAGACTCACCAAAATGAATTGAATAGCTGAATAGCTGAATAGTTTATTTTAACCAGTGGCGTAGCCACGGGTGGGCCAGGGTCCACCCAAATTAGACCCAGGCCCACTCAGAATATTAGAGACTATTCTTTGACTTCAAATATATATTTATAAAGGTAGTTTAAAAATGCACGTATTCTGATTTCTGAAAGTGTGAAAGAACTGTTTGAATGTGCCGCTTCTCTGTTGTTAAGGGAAATTTTGTAAAAAAAAAATAAAATAAAAAAAATTGGGCGAAAATTTGGCCCATCCAATTTCATTGGGGTCACCCAAAAGTAATTTCCTGGCTACGCCCTTGATTTTAACCGGTTCATTTGAACGAACTATTCGAAAGAAACTAATAAAAACTAGAAAGCATCATATTTTATATTACACGTGAAATATTACATATTATACATGAAACGTCCAAACGAACCGACTCACTAAAATGAATTGGAGTTCCCAATGCTAAAAACAGTGTTTACTTTAACCGGTAAAAATTCAAGATAAAATGCATATGGACACTTTCTGGTCATCAAACATTAGTGGAACTTAGTTGATGTGATGAACTACACCTGTTGTTACTCAGCTAGGACACCTGCGTGAACTTGAGGGGAACTGAATTCATACAACACCAGTATGGTTAAAAGTAATTACAGAAATGACGCAGAAAAGTGAAGTTAGTTCTGAGACATGCTCTAGCATTAATTGTTTGCAGATGCCACTTGGTTTGATACTTTGTATCTAATGCGATGACATTCAGACATTAAGTTTGTACTTTTGGGGGCCACTGTATATTTTACAAAGCAATATAAACCTCATATGTAATATGCAGGGCTCATAATGTGACAGCTTACACATGCACTCAATTTTTTTTTACTTAAATTAATAACATAATCTGAATGGAATTTTGTTATGAAATTGAAATGTGTGAATCTTAATATTATTGTTTTGAGTGTGTAAAACGTCTTTCTAATTTTGACTCAGATGCCTAAATGATGTCTTTCTCTGCCTGTGCAGGCTTGAATAGGACCAAACGCCCAGGCTGTGGGGCGGGCCACGTCCAACATGCCAGAGAGCTCTGAGTGTTCAGGGTTTAACCCCGTGGGGTAGAACAGGAAACAGCTGCAGCGGGCACAGTGCCTGATGCTTCAGGCTACCGTTGGATTAAAAGAGCTCTTTGTGTTTCAATCTAAAGAGAGTTAGGCACCTGAAGAGACTAAACTGACTCATGTGTTGTCTCAACCCTTTAGCTGTGACTCAATTGTAAAGTTTAACAGTAAATTGGGGTCATGCATGCTATTCTAATAAGTATGTTTGTTGTGTCTGAGAGAGACATAACTGCATGCTGTTTGGCCTCAGGACTGGTAAATTTATGACATGAACATGGCAGCTCAATATATGAAGGAATGCAGATTAGGTTAAAGGGATAGTAACAACCAAGCCATTCCAGATGTGTTTGACTTTCTTTCATCAGTTGAACACAAATTAACATTTTCAGAAGAATATCTCAGCTTTCTAGGGCCATAGAATGCAAGTCAACAGTGCCCAAAACTTTGAAGCTAAAAAAAGCACATAAAGGTAGCATGAAAGTCATCCATTCGACTCCAGTGGTTAAATCCATGTCTTCAGAAGTGATATGTTAGGTGTGGGTGAGAAACAGGTCAATATTTAAGACCGTTTTTGTTATAAATTCTCCTCCCTGCCCGGTAGGTGGTGATATGCACAAAGAATGTGAATCGCCAAAAACAAAAGAAGAACTCTTAGGAGAGAAGAGTGCTTAGGAGGGCTGTTTGAAAGTGGAGATTCAGAGTAAAAAAGGACTTAAATATTGATCTGTTTCTCACCCACACCTTTCATATTGCTTCTGAAGACATGGATTAAACCACTGGAGTCGTATTGCTGACTTTATGTGCTTTCTAGCGCTTCTGAGATCTGATCACCATTCACTTGCATTGTGAGGACCTACAGAGCTGAAATATTCTTCAAAATCTATTAGTTTCTGTTCAGCAGAAGAAAGTCATACACATCTGGGATGAAATGAGGGTAAATTAATGATGAGAGAATTTTCATTTTTGGGTGAGCTATTCCTTTAAAGGGGTAGTTCACCCAAAAAAAAAAAAAAAAAAAAAAAAATTCTGTCATCATTTACTCAACCACATGTTGCTCCAAACCTGCATGAGCTTCTTTTTTTCTGTGGAAAACAAAATGAGATGTTGCATAATTTGACTGGTTTAATCACAGTCAACCCCTTAAATTTTCTAAATGTATATATTTTTGTGTTGTGTAATGTTTGTGTTTACCAGAATTTTATGTGAATGTGGCTTGAACGATGGGGTTTATGAGTCATTTCATAGCTGATGATTATGTGGAGACTGAAAAATCCGCTTCCTCATGCCCAATGCCAAAATATATGTAGAATTCTGGAAGCAAAAATAATATTGTTCCAAAATAAGACATAAAACCTTGATCACTCTTGCCACATTGACCATGAGCCGAGACAAAAGCAGCAGAGCATTTTTAGAGACAGAATTATTTGAATTTTAGTTTGGATCAAGTTGGGTTTAACTATTGAGATCCATTTGATTGCTCAATATGGGACTTTTGTAAAATTCTAGCTACAATTAACCATATTTAGTTTTAGAAGTCTCCAACAGACTGTCATGTAGCATGACTCATTTCCAAAACTATGGTCGAGACTTTTCCATTAAATGCTATTCCAGGCAATCATCATAGATTAGGTATTTTCACAGCTAGTGGTCGACCGATATGGGCTTTTCAAAGGCGGATGCCGATACCCATCTAGAAAGCAGGATGACTGATATAAATGCTGATAAACATAATACAATTTAACAACAGCAAATCAGATGCACACAAAATTCCTAAAGTGAAACAAACACTTATTTTATGCATTATTTACTCGAATTTGCTTAAACTTGAAAAAATAAGAAAATAAAAAAGATTTCACAATCCATTGACAAATCTATGGGTAGATTTTGAAACTAAGAGAAGGGAAAGTTAATACTTCTGACAGTCGGCTAAGCGAACACGGCTATCGGCTGATGCAGATAACCCCAAAATGGCCAAATATCGGCCGATTAACTTCTCAAAGCATGTTGATGCGTGTGATACTGCTACTAACTTATAGAGCTTTTCTGTTTTTATGACCATAAAATTCACATCTTCACAAAATGAGACAAGTTGCAAACAATGTGTAAACAAATTCCACAAATAAAGCCCTTAAAGTGCCATTTTTTTTAAAATAAACTCCACATTATAGGACTTCTGAAGACTTGATTTAACCACTGGAGTCATATGGATTACTTTCATTCTGCCTTTATGTGCTTTTTGAAGATTCAAAGTTCTGTTCTGATCACCACTCACTTGCATTGTTTGGACCTATAGATCAGAAATATTTTTCTAAAAATCTTTGTTTGTGATCTGAAGAAGAAAGAAAGTCATACACATCTGGGATGGCATGAGGATGAGTAAATGATGACAGATTTTTCATTTATGGGTGAACTATTACTTTAACAAACAAGAAAGCAAAACAAGCAATAAAATTAACGCACAAACACAACTTGAAACACAAGCTGAAGTAGGCCCACTCATAATCAATAGTTATGTTACATTGTCCAATTATTTATTGCATTTTCAAACAGCAGTAAAATGGTAAACAGTCATCACCTTTTCAACTATTTCACAACTAGAGTCATCAAATGGCAAAAAAAAAAAAAAAAAATCAAACTAAACTATGCATTACTTTTTTGCTTAATGAGGGCACTCTTTTAAAAATGTAATGAATAATTGTTGATTCAAAAAAATAAAATGTGTTTCACACAAAACCTATTTTTTCTTTGAATATTCTTTCTGTCCACCACCTGCTCCAAAGTTGCGAACACGGTGTATTTTGGCGAGCTGGGTCTGTATTGTCTCTATAATATTCCTATGATCTGGAATGTGGATGTAGCGGACATTTCTGCCCGTGATAAACAGATCATCCATACTGGACATGCGTCCACACCGGTCCTTGTAAAGAACGTCCTCCAAGTGGATGTTCATGAAAGCGTCCGCATTAATAACACATCCCCTCGCCGTGCTCTCATCTCTCAGGTCAATGGTAATCACCTCGCCATGCAGACCTTGCAAGAGAATCACCAAACTGTTCTCGGCTATGGTGCGTTCACGGATCAAATGGGTCACCTCCATGTTCACCTGTGTGCAGAGAGAAATCCTTAAAGGGGTAGTTTACCCAAAAATGACATTTCTCTCATGATTTACTCACCCTCATACTCACCCAGATGTGTACGACTTTCTTTCTTCTGCTGAACACAAATGAAGATTTTTAGAAGACTTTTTCAGCCCTGCAGGTCCATACAATGCAAGTGAATGGGTGCCAAAATGTTGAAGCTCTAAAAAGCACACAAGTCAGCATAAAAGTAATCTATAAGACTCCAGTGGTTAAATCCATATCTTTAGAATTGATATGATAGGTGTGGGTGAGAAACAGATCAATATTTAAGTTTATTTTTATTGTAAATTATCCTCCCCAATTCACATTCTTCATGCATATCGCCCCCTACTAGGCAGGGAGAAGAATTTCTAGCAAAAAAGGACTTAACAGCTCAAAGCTGTTTAAGATATGTAGCAGGTGTGTATAAATACATTGCAGGTGAAGTGAGATCTTCAGGTAAAAAAGCCAGAAAGTTAAATAGATTTATTTAATTAAAGCATTCAGTTTACATTAAATAGTTATAACAGGGATATAAATCATAAGAAAATTAAAAATTATCTTAATTTGTTTACCAACATAAACATTACACATGTAAAAAGAACCACTTTTTAATGTAGTCATGGAATAATGCATCTCTTAACTGATATTTGTGCATTTTGTATGGAGATAGAATTGTTGCATATTAACATAAAAATGGAAAGGGATTTACCTTTAGAAAGTTGGTTCACAAACAAATTGAATCAGATCCACAAATTAATGTAAGGAGTTTCACAAAAATAAAATGAAGTCACAAATAAAAAGAGTGAGATTTACAAATATATGTTAGGAGTTTCACAAAAATAGTCAATTCACAAATAAATAAAATGAGATTTGCAAATAAAACATTTACAAATATATTTTTAACTCACAAACACAACTCTGTCCAGCATTTATTTGTGGATCGCTTCCTGTGCATTTGCGGATCGCTACATGCATTTGTCGATTTTGAAACAAATCTAGCGTCAAGACGTGCACACAAATCTACAAATAGGTGGACATCACCCATCGTCTACTCAAGCCAGTCAGATAACGGCCACATAACTCGGACCAATCTTAGCATATTTTATTTTCTACTATCAGTGTGGGACCAGAGTCACAGCGCTCTCATGAGCATGGAATCCAGCACATACAGATAAGCTCCAAGGCCGCAAACTTTGAAAGAAATGGACGCCATCAGAGGAATACTGTGATTTAAGGTTCATATCATTTTCTCTCAGTTATAAACATGTGTAGTGTCTTGTTAAATGTTGACGGCTGAAAATTGCCAATTTGTAGACTGTCCTGATCATTAGCTTTATAGATAACATGGCTGACTGTATGAGTCTGCTATTTTAATTTTAACAAAGTTTCTTGACTGAAATGTGTTGTCAAAACCTTTACCCTTAATGTTACATGGCAGAGCCAAACAGACACACTACTAGACACTACAAAAGATCAGTAGTACAGATAGTGTCTTTATAAAAAAATGAATCATATTAGATTATCTTAGGAGCACAAACCATAAATGAATACCCTATATTACACGATGTACAAGATCTGCTATGCCAATAATTTGTTTTTTTGTAGTGTCTAGTAGTGTGTCTGTTTGGCTCTACCATGTAACATTAAGAGTAAAGGTTTTGATGACACATTTCAGTCAAGAAACTTTGTTAAAATTAAAATTGCAGACTCATATAGTCAATCAGGTTAGCTATAAAGATAATAATTTTCAGCTGTCGACATTTAACAAGACACTACACATGTTTATAACAAGTAAGTATGTTTATAAATAAGTCACAGTATTCCTCTGATGGCGTCCGTTTCTTTAAAAGTTTGCGGTCTTGGAGCTTATCTGTATGTGCTATATTCCATGCTCATGAGAGTGCTGTGACTCTGGTTTGCAGATCTCATTTTATTTATTTGTGAATTCACTTTATTTTTGTGAAACTCCTTACATTTATTTGTGGATCTGATTTAATTTATTTGTGAACCAACTTTTTATTTGTAAATCTCTTTCCATTTGTATGTTAATATGAAACAAAAATAACCCCATAGTTTTGCACTTTTGAGACACTCCCTAACTTGAATTGCCTTTGTTGGAACGCTGTTTTGCATTTTTCACTTTTGATGCTTAAAACAATTACATTTATCAAATAACATCATCATTACTTTTGCTATTATGATTTACAGTGTTATCTGAACGAGACAATTACATACCAATTAATGTTAAAGGAAGGATCGAATGTCTAACGAATATCCAATATAAATGTGTTGATGTGTTAATTCTCGCACATAATTCTCGATAATTACAGGTTCCTAAAAGCCACTGGTGAGAGTTCCATACATTCCATCTAATGAAATGATTTCACACAAAATATGGATATTAGGTTATACAGGTGGGTACATATTGTGGGGCAAGAGAAGTCACAAAATAAGTTCATAACACTTCCAAGAAAGTACAACTTGCTATAGATCAGACACGATCTGCTTCACACAAATGTTTTATTCTCATCGAATTCAAAGTATCCCATATATGCATATTTCAGTAAAAATATGACTTTCGTTATCTTTCCTGCAGCATTATACATTGCTGAAATCGTGTTATTTACATCACGAGTTGTTTCGCACGCTTCCTCGGCTCACGGAGCAGCAGTGTGATGACATCAAAAAGGGCCCCGCTGTTCATGCTCCCTCTAGCGAGGGATTACTTTCACATTCTTTGACAAAAATTACATGATAAGGAAATCAGGGCTTGTTGTCACACGTTTAACTCCAGAAAGTATTTGTCAGGGCAGTCAATAATTCTATAAAGATACAAACCTTAAAGTCTTAGCTACAGAAAAGCCTAAAAAAAAAAAGCATATTTTTTAAATGTATTATGGGCTATTTAACGGCAAAAAAAGAAAAGAAAAACATTATTAAACAAATATATCAAATCATAGTTTTGGCAAATAGAAACTGTACTTAATGAGTAATAGAAAATTATAATATGTGACAACCTAACATTTATAAAAAAAGAAATTAAAAAAATCCTTGTCCTGAGAACAGTTATATCTACATTCATTAGCCTATAGTTGACCTATGACTAAATTTACTGATGCTAGTGTGGTTTTATTGTGTTTAATTATTAACACAACAGCTATTTCAAAAATATGATGAAATCTGAATTTTAGTTTAGAGAATAGAATTCACAAAAATGATCCTAATTTTAAGGAATATTCTGTGTTCAATACAAGTTAAGCTCAGTCGACAGCATTTGTGGCATAATGTTGATAACCACAAAAACATTTCAACTCAATCGTCTTTTTCTTAAAAAAAAAAAAAGAAGCAAAAATCGAGGTTACAGTGAGGCACTTACAATGAAAGTGAATGGGGCCAATTTTTGGAGGGTTTAAAGGCAGAAATGTGAAGTTTATAATTTTATAAAAGCACTTACAATAATTCTTCTGTTAAAACTTATTTGCTGTACTATAAAGAAGTTTGAACCTTAATTTTTACGGTCATTATAGGGCTTGTTTGCATGACATCGTCATGGTAACAAAGTTGAAAAACTGGCTATAACTTTACACAGAAAAGATTAGTTAATGATGTTATCACATTAAAATAATGTTTACACACATTGTTTGCGTCTTGTGGCTCTACGTTGAAACAATGAGTATTTTAACATTCACAGTGTGATAAAATCACTTACTAACCTTATCTGTGTAAAATTATTTCCATTGGTACAGTACAACTTCGTTGCCATGACGACGTGACGCTGAAAACCCTAAAACGACTGTAAAAATTACAATTCAAACAATTTACAGCTCAAATAATACACAAGTTTTAACAGCATAATTATTGTAAGTGCTTTTATAAAATTGTAAGCTTCACTTTTCTGCCTTTTTAAACCCTCCAAAAATTGGCCCCATTCACTTCCATTGTAAGTGCCTCACTGTAACCTCGATGTTTGCTTTTTTTAAAGAAAAGGAACAATTTGAAATACATTTTTGTGGTAATCAACATTATGCCACAAATGCTGCTGACTGAGCTTAACTTGTACTGAAGCCAGATTATTCCTTTAAGAAAGTTTTGAGCTAAGCATTTTAACCCTAAAAAGGGCAAGCATATAAAAGAAGCTCTGAAAATGAACTAATTGCTTTTTTTTAACACATTAGGGCCCACATAATACATTTCCATGGATTCTTCTAAAACATTGCTTTTATTTTCAGTTTTATAGCTCGTAGAATCATGAAAATAACATTGAAAAGATAGGAGCTTTTGCCTCAAAGTCAGCTGCCTTCTCAAAAAATGCTACCTTTTTAATTTTAGATAAAGACTGTGAGTATTTTTAGAGACCCCCTTTTCATTATTTTACAGAAAAATTTGATAGACTCACTCATGCCAATCCTCTCCCCAGCCACTTAAATGCTTGTATCCCCCAGGATACAAAAAAACTTTTTAGGGTTTAAACCAACATACAAAACTAAACTAAATCATGGGAATGATTAGGGAATACTAAACCATATTGTAAGATTTGTCCCTTTTGTGGCATGTAACAACTAGCCCCGCTCTCCTCTATGATAATAATCATGTCATGCCCTCTAAAGCTTATGTGTATGAAAACAGTTTGGTACCAGTAGAATAGGACTCCGTGAGATTTGAATAAATAACAGCAGGAAGTCATTGTGTTTTTTTTTTTTCCATCCCATGATTTTAAATGTCACAATGCATATTTTTTCCAATGATTGACTTTTATTTTGTTGCAGTATAATTAGCTTAAAGATGATCTAGTCATTCTTGCTAAAACATGTTTTCCCTTAGAGCAGAATAGTATAATATGGTTAGAAATCCAGGACGTAACAAACACTGGAAATCTTTAGCCTAATATCTGTCAAATAAGACACACTGTAAAATAAAACGGAAAAAGAAAATACATACAATAGTACTAGATATCTGATCCCTGATTGGCATGCACACATACATGTTTTAAATGGAGACATGCCAGCCTGATCTCATAAACATTACATGACCATGGCAACATTTTTGCGAAACAAAATTACATGCCTTATTACACGTTTCGCTGCAGTTTCTCAGTGAAATGTCCAGCAGAGGGGCACCAAAAGTGAGTGAAAAACCTCGTAATCAGACAAAGTTTTTAAGGTGACTATTAGATGGAGGTTTTATTGAGTAAAATGTACCTTCCTAATCTAAAACTTTAACCTAAACCTAAACAAAACAGACATCCTTACCCTACACTAACACCTAAACCTAACCAACAAAATGCGAAATCAAAAGCCCTTTTTTCACATTTCATGTGGCTTCTATGGCACTTTCGTTTCATGTGTCAGCTTCCAGGTTTGGCTGAGGAGTTTATAGCTTCAGACAGAGCTCCAAAAAGGGGCAGGAGCTCCTAATCGCCAACAAAAATATAAGGAGCCCCTTACCTAACCCTTTCCCTAACCCTAACCGTCTGTGGAGGTGTCAACCCTTTTGGAGTTGGCGCAACACCCTTTTGGAGTAACCATTCCCCCTTCTGGAGAAACCACACCCAATTTCTGGCCTGCAGCTATACCTACTTGGTTTGGCTGGCTGAGGAGGGTATAACTTGAGGAGGGTATAGCTGCAGACAGAGCTCCAAAAAAGGGTGGGAGCTCCAAATCACCAGCAAAGATATAGGGATCCCCTTACCTAACCCTAACCGTCTGTGGAGGTGTCACCCCCTTTTGGAGTTGGTGCATCCCCCTTTTGGAGTGGTGGTGGCGTAGTGGACTAAAGCGCTGAACATGTAAGCAGAAGGTTGTTGGTTCAATCCCCACAGCCACCACCATTGTGTCCTTGAGCAAGGCACTTAACTCCAGGTTGCTCCAGGGGGATTGTCCCTGTAATAAGGGCACTGTAAGTTGCTTTGGATAAAAGTGTCTGCCAAATGCATATATGTAAATGTAGTAACCATTCCCCCTTCTGGAGAGACCACACTCAATTTTGGATATTCCACCCCCATTTGTAGATCTCTGGCCTGCAGATATACCTACTTGGGTTTGGCTGAGGAGGGTATAGCTGCAGACAGAGCTCCAAAAAGGGGCAGGAGCTCCAAAACGGCAGCAAAGTCATAAAGAGCCATTTACCAAACCCTTTCTCTAGCCCTAACCGTCTGTTGAGGTGTCACTCCCTTTTGGAGTAACGTCATCCCCTTCTGGATAAACCACGCCTTATTTGGAGATTCCGCCCCATTTGGAGATTTCTGGCCTGCAGGTATACCTACTTGGGTTTGGCTGAGGAGGGTATAGCTGCAGACAAAACTCCAAAAAGGGGTGGGAGCTTCAAAACGGCAGCAAAGTCATAGAGAGCCATTTACCAAACCCTTTCCCTAACCCTAACCATCTGTGGAGGTGTCACCCCCTTTTGGAGTAACCCCACCCTCTTCTGGAGAAACTACACCTTATTATGGAGATTCATTCCCCATTTGGAGATCTCTGGCCTGCAGGTATACCTAGTTGGCTTGGTTGGGCTCCAGCCGTGGACTGCCGAGTTCAAAATCCAACACTCTCTCAGGTGAGCTACCATGCAAGCTAATCACACTGGGATAAATGTGTAAATATAGGTGGGTCTCTAATACAAGCATTAAAATGTATAGTTTTTCAAATGATGCGTTGTAGTAAAAGTGTTTCGATATCATAGCAGCAGTGTGTGTGTAACACCCAGTCATAATCAGCCATTGTAGTCGTGATTTGTGAAAGTAAATAAAACACACAATTGTTGTAGCGCCTGTTAATTTCACCAGGAAATGGCAACAAATGAAGAACGTGGCACGTAAAAGTCAGTTTGCAAAAATGTAGTTTTAGTAACGTTCATTCTATGAGACTAGGTTGGGATGTACGATATACTGCCCTGCAAAGGCAAAATGCAGTAATTACACATTTTCATAACAAATCATGTACAAAATGTATTAACTGATCCAGCTTGTTACTAATCCTGTTTCTGAATGTGTACAATATGTCAGGCATTTTCAGATCCACCACATGCTTCTGTCCACCAGGTCTACAGTCTATAATGATTGTCTTTCAGAGATCATCCATCATCGCCAGCAGGTCATCTCCTTTGTCCCAGTGTCCATCTGTCTGCTCTCCCTCTCCAGTAAACTCTCCTGCTATGCGTGCCAGCTCAGTACTGGTGAGTTGATCCTGGAAACAGACAAGAACTCCAATGACCACACTCAGGAACGACTAATCATTGGCATTATATTAAAGAGCTTTACATTGTGTTCTGATTAAATATATATTGTACCATTAATTGAGGCTTATAGGTTCAATATTAGTAAAGATTCTTATGGATTTCACTAATAGAACATAAGTCTTTTTGGTGTGTTTAGGTGTAGTTCATCATCTGTAAAATAATTTCCACTTGGTGTGATATTTGTTATCTAATGCAATTGCATGCATTTTAAATGTGGCTAAAGTGTCTAAACACTTTTTGGGACCAATACACATAACTGTAGTGATGTGCTTTGGAATTTTTATGAGATGGAATATATTAACCTTGTTGTCATGTCATTATAAAAGTTCATAAATTACTTGCCAGAGCTGTTAACACTATACAGCAACTCACAAAACATTCCAAAATGTACAGCTAAACAAATGTGTGAGTGCTATAGTTTTAGTCTTAAATTCCCGGTAACATAAATTTGAATGAAATTGAAGTTATATGCCAAAACACGCTAATCTTCCCCTGGGGCTGCACTGGTGTTTCTTAGTAAATGACAACAGATTTAACTAGTAGCATAAAACATTCTTCACCATGGGCAATACAAATAGCAAGTACATCAGCAGATGTGTGACGTATGTGACATTTTACCTGCGTGGCTTGTATGTTGATAACTCTGGGTGACTGTTGCTCCGCCCCTTCTAAAATTCCACTGGAAGAAAGTTTGAGGGATCAGTTTTTTACAAAAACAAAGATTTTTGACCTGACAATAGCTGAGTTTTACTCAGTGTGTACTGAGTGTACATGACAGGATTACATCCGGATTAGTAATACTTACCCGCTGTCCTCATCCTGGTCAAAGGCCAACAGGTTCACTCTGAAGGCAGTATCCACATTCAGTTGTTTCTGCACTTCCATTCCACCCATGAGTTTAGCAAGCAGGTTCAGTTCCTCTGTGGCCAGAGGGTTGGGAATTGTGTCGACCTGTTTACAACAAGCTTTTCAAACTTGTTTCCATTATACATAGATTTTAATCTAAACTCTTGATGTTGAAAAAGCCAATAGACATGTTATTTGTCAACTAGCAAAATTTGATAAAAAACACAATAACATCCAGAGGGCTTTAGGTTTTAAGTATAACATTTCTAATACAGCTTCAACAAATATAAACATGATCACACGTGAAGTCGGCATGATGTTTCTGATATTTTTGGTACCCTAGGATCTGCGACTGTATGCCGACGCGCTGACAAGCAAGTATCAATCTTTCCGCAATTGGTGCGATTGGCAGTGCATTGCATCAGCTGTGTGAGAGACTAGGCTTCAAAGCCATACAGTAACCATGTTTAAATAATCAATGACAAGCTTGTTTTGGAGGTTTCACTTTTCCCTCTAACTTTACTTTTTACTCCACTAATGGTTAAGGTAAGGTTTGGGTTTGGGTTGGGGGATAGAAACCTATAAATGTATGCTTTTCTCTTCATTGTATAATGTCCTGTAAAGCTGAAAACAACTTGCTTCGCTACTAGTTTTGGCAACCTCTCCTGGACATCATTGGAGCTCACATGTGCCCATATGCCCTACAACACTTACCGCTTTGGCCACTGGGGGCCGTGTTTAGAAATTTCGTACAACGTATACCGATTTTGACTAAATAAAAGTCGGTCTACTCTCTCCGATTTCACTGTGAGATCAGGCTGACAAATATATAACCATTGGCTATATAAGCGTGACCTAAGCATAAATTTAGTTTTACTCAACATGACATCTTAGAATCCCTCATAGTACCTGCTTTTGTTTCCTCATGGTGTCTGATGGGTACGTGTCTTTAGGTGCGGGTGCACTGTACCTGTACAGAAGTCACCAGAGATTTACATTATCAAAAACAAAGAAACTATCAATATTTATGTGATATACCATAAGGATCCAACCACTTATCAGCACACAAATCCAAATGTTTAATTTTTCATGGTTATTTTTTATTTATATATACATATATTATATATAAAATGTAGTATATATACACTGGCAGCCAAATGTTTGGAATAATGTATAGATTTTGCTCTTATGGAAAGAAACTGGTACTTTTATTCACCAAAGTGGCATTCAACTGATCACAATGTATAGTCAGGATATTAATAACATGAAAAATTACTATTACAATTTGAAAAAATGTTCAGAACTTCTTAAATTACTTCAAAGATTTCTCATCAAAAAAATCCTCCATGTGCAGCAATGACAGCTTTGCAGATCCTTGACATTCTAGCTGTCAGTTTGTCCAGATACTCAGGTGACATTTCACCCCACACTTCCTGTAGCACTTGCCATAGATGTGGCTGTCTTGTCGGGCACTTCTCACGCACCTTACAGTCTAGCTGATCCCACAAAAGCTCAATGGGGTTAAGATCCATAACACTCTTTTCCAATTATCTGTTGTCCAATGTCTGTGTTTCTTTGCCCACTCAAACCTTTTCTTTTAGTTTTTCTGTTTCAAAAGTGGCTTTTTCTTTGCAATTCTTCCCATAAGGCCTGCACCCCTGAGACGTCTCTTTACTGTTGTACATGAAACTGGTGTTGAGCGGGTAGAATTCAATGAAGCTGTCAGCTGAGGACATGTGAGGTGTCTATTTCTCAAACTAGAGACTCTGATGTACGTATCCTCTTGTTTAGTTGTACATCTGGTCTTCCACATCTCTTTCTGTTCTTGTTAGAGCCAGTTGTCCTTTGTCTTTGAAGACTGTAGTGTACACCTTTGTATGAAATCTTCCATTTTTTGGCAGTTTCAAGCATTCTATAGCCTTCATTCCTCAAAACAATGATTGACTGATGAGTTTCTAAAGAAAGCTGTTTCTTTTTTGCCATTTTTGACCTAATATTGACCTTAAGACATGCCAGTCTATTGCATACTGTGGCAACTCAAAAACAAACACAAAGACAATGTTAAGCTTCATTTAATGAACCAAATAGCTTTCAGCTGTTTGATTTAATGGCAAGTGATTTTCTAGTACCAAATTAGCAATTTAGCATGATTACTCAAGGATAAAGTGTTGGAGTGATGGCTGCTGGAAATGGGGCCTGTCTAGAAAAGTAAAAATCAGTAAAGTCCTGACTATACTTTGTGATCAGCTGAATGCCTCTTTGGTGAATTAAAGTGCCAATTTCCTTCTGAAACAGCAAAATCTGTACATTATTCCAAACTTTTGGCCACCAGTGTATGTACAGTATAATATATATATATATATATATATATATATATATACAGTGCATTCAGAAAATATTCAGACCCCTTCATTTATTTAACATTTGTTGCAGCCTTGTGCAAAAATATTTTAAATTATTACATTTTTTTCACATCAACCTACACTCCATACCCCATAATGATAAAGCAAAAAACAGATTTTTGATAACTTTGCAAGTTTATTAAAAAGAAAAAACTGAAATATCACATTGACATAAGTATTCAGATCCTTTGCTATGACACTTGAAATTTAGCTCAGGTGCATCCCATTTCTCTGGATCATCTTTGAGATGTTTCTACACTTTGATTGGAGTCAATCTGTGGCAAATTAAATTGATTGGACATGATTTGGAAAGGCACACACCTGTCTATATAAGGGCTCACAGCTGAAAATGTATATCAGAGCATAAACCAAGCCCAGTCAAAGGAACTGCCTGCAGAGCTCAGAGACAGGATTGTGTCGAGGCACAGATCTGGGGAAGGCTACAAAAAATAAATAAATAAATAAATAAATAAATAAATCAGCTGCATTGATGGTTCTCAAGAGCACAGTGGCCTCTATAATTCTTAAAAATGGAAGAAGTTTGGAACAACCAGGACTCTTTCTAGAGCTGGCCGCCTGGGCAAACTGAGCAATCGGGGGAGAAGGGCCTTGGTAAGAGAGGTGACCAAGAACCCAATGGTCATGCTGGTTGAGCTCCAGAGATCATGTGTGGGATAGGAGAAACTTGCAGAAGGACAACCATCACTGCAACACTCCACCGATCTGGGCTTTAGGCAGAGTGGCCAGACGGAAGCCACTCCTCAGTACAAGACACATGAAAGCCCACTTGGAATTTGCAAAAAAGCACCTAAAGGATTCTCAGCATGTGAGAAACTAGATTCTCTGGTCTGATGAAATGAAGATTGAACTGTTTGCCCTCAATTCCAAGTGTCATGTCTGGAGGAAACCAGGCACCCTTCATCACCTGTGCAATACCATCCCAACGCTGAAGCCTGGTGGTGACAGCATCATGCTGTGGGGTGTTTTTAAGTTGCAGAGACTGGGGGACTGGTCAGGGTTGAAGGAAAGCTGAATGCAGCAAATACAGAGATATCCTTAATGAAAACCTGTTCTAGAGCGCTCAGGACCTCAGACTGGGCCGAAGGTTCAACTTCCAACAGGACAATGACCCTAAGCACACAGCCAAGACAATGCAAGAGTGGCTTAGGGACAACTTTGTGAATGTCCTTGAGTGGCCCAGCCATATCCCAGACTTGAACCCAATCGAACATCTCTGGAGAGATCTGAAAACAGCTGTCCATCAACAGTCCCCATCCAACCCGACAGCGCTTGAGAGGATCTGCAGAGAAGAATGGCAGAAAATCCCCAAATCCAGGTGTGCAAAGCTGTTGCATCATACCCAAAAAGACTTAAGGCTGTAATCGCTGCCAAAGGTGCTTCAACTAAGAACTGAGTTCAGAGTCTGAATACTTATGTCAGTGTGATATTTCAGTTTATTCTTTTTAATAAATTTGCAAAGTTATCAAAAATCAGTTTTTTGCTTTGTCATTATGGGGAATGGAGTGTAGGTTGATGTGAAAAAGAAACAATTTAAAGCATTTTAGCAAAAGGCTGCAACATAACAAAATGTAAAACAATTGTTTTTTTTAAAATCTGTGTTAAAAACTGTATATGTATATATATATATATATATGTATTATTAAAATATATTTTATATGCTTTTTATAAAGTTGAATTATTACAAATATATGATGATTGTAAAATACAGAATTATGAAAAAAATATATTATTTTTTATACACATTATATTTTATTACTTTTATATTGTGTATAATTACTATATATAATACATATGAATTATAAAATATAAAATGATGAAAAATAATAATAATAATTATAATTAACATTTAGATATGCATCAGTTAATTGGTTTCTATATTATTTATACAAATTAAACTTTATTACTTTATGTATAATTAATGTTTAAATATTAAATATTAATCATGTATAATGGTAGAATTTTTAAATGTATTTATACTTCCTAATTATTATCTTTTTTTTTTTTTTTTTTTTCAGATATTTACATGTTTGTGCCCAAATGTGTGACTCTGTCTCCAGACAGGTCAAATGAGCCCTCGTGTAGAGCGCTTGAGTAGCTTCCTCCACTGGAAAACCCTGTTCTCCTCACCTCGCGACCTTTAGCGTTAAACCACCTGTGAGGTGAGAATATATAATGGAATTTGGAAATAAAGAGACATATGTTTGTCTATTGGTATGTATGATTGTGAGGATGTCAACCTATTCCCATGAAGTGTCAGTGTTTTCCAAGAGCTACTATTAAAGCATTCACAATAACTTTGGGGTCAGGACAGATTTGCAACATTGGAGGTCTGTCTGTGACCTCTGACCTTTTCTTGCCACGTTACCTGATAAAACCAGGAACCTCAAATCCGTGTGGCACTGGCCCTGAGGTCGGCAGCACAAAACGCCCGTTTAGATTCTGGATTTGTTCTTTCAAGAAAATCGAGACCTGATGGAAGATCATATCACAAAATATCTAAGCTTCATTAAGATTTCATCACAATATAGCTATTTTTCATAATGAAAAATGCAATGACTCATTAAGTACTAAGATTTTCATACAGCTGTATGTTTTGGCTGTTATCCATTTCAAACAGGCCAGGCTTTACAATAGGTAAACAGCTTACCCTGATTTGCATATCTTGAAACAGAAGCAGCAGTGTGTGTCGAATGAGTTGAAACTCACCATCTGATAAGGGTGTGTACACCTTAGAAAAATAGATTCTTTTCAAAACATTTTCATTTTGCAATGTAATGCACACTGTATAACCAGAACATTGTCATGGGATGTCAGGTAGGGTGAATTAAGGTAAAGTGGGACAATTATTGTTATTCATCTTAATAATGAACTTTGCCCTACTATTTACCATAAATAACTTCACACTGGGCAGCAGTGGACATTTACCTCTATAAGCTGTCGCTGGGCTTCGTTGATCTGGTTAACTAGGCTGGGATTGTCTTTGACCAGCTCCTTGATGGTGTCAGTGTGGTTGAAGGTGATAAGCAGTAAATCTTGTGGACGGGGACACAGAATGATCTGGTACTTAAAGGCCATAGTCATCAAATCGTACAGCTACAGAATAGACAGCACAGTCAAATGTAAACATAAAATAAATATTAAAGATGATCCAAAGTCACCTATAAGTAGGCGATTTGTAGGTTGATTTCCATGAAAAGTGGAACACTGTTGAGTCATCAAAACATCCATTTGTTAGAGTGTCCCGACCAGCCCTACACAGCAACATAAGCTGGGTTTCCATGCACGTATTTTATGCACATTTTGGAATTTTGCATAAAAACTACTGGATGGAAACCAAGGGCTTAGCCAGGAAATTACTTTTGCGTGGGCCTCAATAAAAATGGATGGGCCAAATTTTCGCCCACTACGCCACTGATGGAAACACCAAGATGGGAATAAAATCTCCAAAATGCGCTTAAAAACATGCTTGCTTGAGGTGGAAACAATTTTTTATTCAATAAGAAGAAATGTGCATAAACTATGATGGAAACACATTATGGACTATATTAACCTGACTACATTAAGTTACATCAATCATATAAAAACGTAGTAGTTTAAATACCACCAGGAGTATAGGTGATAATTCCAACCAAAACAAAGTCTAATTTGCATATTGTCGAACAGGACAACGAGCCTTGACTCTTCATTAATGCATTCCTGCAGAATCAAGACCATTGACGCCAGCTGTCTTGTTCTGTCATTTAATCATACATTTGTCAGTCAAGCATTTGGCATTTGTCCTGAGTAAACTAATCTTTAACAAATGGAACAGGCCTAAAAGAAAACTCAATAGACCTTTTTTCACAGACTGTGATCACGTGATTCGTATTTATTTAGCAGCATAAAGCTAGCAAACTTTTTTTTTTTTTTTTTATGATTTAATGTCAATTATAACATTAATCTTTGAGCTATCTTATGCTGGGATTAATTAAAAAATTATTCACCCGGGGGCCTGGGTAACTCAGGGAGTAAAGACGCTGACTACCACCCCTGGAGTCACGAGTTCGAATCCAGGGCATGCTGAGTGACTCCAGCCAGGTCTCGTAAGCAACCAAATTGGCCTGGTTGCTAGGGAGGGTAGAGTCACATGGGGTAACCTCCTGGTGGTCGCTATAATGTGGTTCTTACTCTCGGTGGGGCACGTGGTGAGTTGTGTGTGGATGCTGCGGAGAATAGTGTGAAGCCTCCACACGTGCTATGTCTCCGCGGTAACGTGCTCAACAAGCCACGCATTATAAGATGCGCATATTGACGGTCTCAAACACGGAGGCAACTGAGATTCGTCCTCTGCCACCCAGATTGAGGTGAGTCACTACGGCACCACGAGGACTTAGAGCGCATTGGGAACTGGGCATTCCAAATTGGGGGGAAAAGGGGAGAAAAAAAACAAAAAACTATTCACCCATGTTGCAATGGGGATTCAAATACAGCTGCTGAGGGAGTGACAGTTAATTAGATATTTTTCTTTCCTAAATGCTGTAAACCATTTCTCTCTATGTATTTTTTTCCCTCTTTTGGAAAGGCTGTTGGAGCAAATAATAACAATTAGTTTGGTCTTAAATGTCAAAACAGTCCACTACACTTAGTGCAACAAGATTCTTTACTTTTTAATAATAAGCATATTACTTATATATAGACCAGTTGAAATGTTTAGTGAAATGTCACTAAAAATAAGTGCACGATTGGAATAGAAATTTGATTGACACATGCTTGTGCCAGGTGAGTTTTATACCTTGTCCATGCTGGCGGGGTTGAGACGCAAGATGGAGGCATGTGCTATCCGTGTCAGAACTGTCCGCAAGGCTCGATGGGTGTACAGATCCTGCGGCTGCAAGAGCTCCTCTAGAAACACCTTACTGAACATAGTGCCTACTATATCATTCATTACTGAAAGAAAGAAAGAAAGAAAGAAAGTTTAGCATGACACATAGCACGTATCAAGGCATGTATCAACAGGTATTTGGATCAAGTCCTCAACCAGAGGTCACTGACATTGATATAAAAGATACAGGATGTGAGAGGAGATCAAAAACTAATGTACCTCTTTTTCTGTCATCTTCTGTCCAACTACCTGCAACAGAAACAATGCACAGTAAAATTCCCTCAAGTCCAAGCCACATTCTTGTGTTACATTAGAGTGAGTTAATACAATTACCCATCGGTTAGTTCTGTAAGTTTGTGTAATTACAGATTAGACATGGTACATGAATCTGTGTTACGCATATTACCTTCCAGATTGGTCAGATTGTTGTCTATACATCCTGACATGGTGCTTAAAAATTCCATACATTTCTTAGACAAATATAAATTTTATTAAATTAGTAAATTAGAGTATAGATATAGGTAATTGATATAGGTTTCATCCACTATATTTCTTATAAAAAAAGTATTTTTACTGATGCCACATAAAGTCAGCTGAACTTATAAGGAAAAATATAAAAGGAATAAATAAGTGGCGTGCCAAATCAGAATCTCTCTACATTTAACTAGAGCAGAATTTAAATAATAGGGGGGAAAAAATTGTCAGTCAACCTTGGAAATGTCTCATTAAAGTAAAAATATATGACTTAATATGACTGCATTAGGTTGCACCAAATAAAGTCATTTTAAGGATCAAATCAAGTACTGCATGTAATAACTTTTTACAGTGGCAAGGACTTTTTAAATTTATCAATAAAGATTGAGCACCTTTATACACTATATTGCCAAAAGTATTCGCTCATCTGCCTTTAGACGCATATGAACTTAAGTGACATCCCATTCTTAATCCATAGGTTTTAATATGACGTTGGCCCACCCTCTGCAGCTATAACAGCTTCAACTCTTCTGAGAAGGCTTTCCACAAGGTTTAGGAGTGTGTTTATGGGAATTTTTGACCATTCTTCCAGAAGCGCATTTGTGAGGTCAGACACTGATGTTGGACGAGAAGGCCTGGCTCGCAGTCTTCGCTCTAATTCATCCCAAAGGTGCTCTATCGGGTTGAGGTCAGGACTCTGTGCAGGCCAGTCAAGTTCTTCCACACCAAACTCGCTCATCCATGTCTTTATGGACCTTGCTTTGTGCACTGGTGCGCAGTCATGTTGGAACAGGAAGGGGCCATTCCCAAACTGTTCCCACAAAGTTGGGAGCATGGAATTGTCCAAAATCTCTTGGTATGCTGAAGCATTCAGAGTTCCTTTCACTGGAGCTAAGAGGCCAAGCCCAGCTCCTGAAAAACAACCCCCCACACCATAATCCCCCCTCCACCAAACTTCACAGTTGGCACAATGCAGTCAGACAAGTACCATTCTCCTGGCAACCGCCAAACCCAGACTCGTCCATCAGATTGCCAGATGGAGAAGCGTGATTCGTCACTCCAGAGAACGCATCTCCACTGCTCTAGAGTCCAGTGGCGGCGTGCTTTACACCACTGCATCCGACGCTTTGCATTGCACTTGGTGATGTATGGCTTGGATGCAGCTGCTCGGCCATGGAAACCCATTCCATGAAGCTCTCTACACACTGTTCTTGAGCTAATCTGAAGGCCACATGAACTTTGGAGGTCTGTAGCGATTGACTCTGCAGAAAGTTGGTGACCTCTGCGCACTATGCGCCTCAGCATCCGCTGACCCCACTCTGTCATTTTACGTGGCCTACCACTTCGTGGCTGAGTTGCTGTCATTCCCAATCGCTTCCACTTTGTTATAACACCACTGACAGTTGACTGTGGAATATTTAGTAGCGAGGAAATTTCACGACTGGACTTGTTGCACAGGTGGCATCCTATCACAGTACCACGCTGGAATTCATTGAGCTCCTGAGAGCGGCCCATTCTTTCACAAATGTTTGTAGAAGCAGTCTGCATGCCTAGGTGCTTCATTTTATACACCTGTGGCCATGGAAGTGATTGGAACACCTGAATTCAATTATTTGGATGGGTGAGCGAATACTTTTGGCAATATAGTGTATACATACATACATATATACTATATAGACCGTGTATATCTTGAATAAAGCCTCTTGTGGTAGCACCTGAAAAACATTTAACATCACTGATCAACCTTAATACATTAGGTTAAAGCAGTAAAATGTATTTAAGGAGTTAGAACAGGTAGAGTTGCAGGTTACCACTTTATACAGTGTATAGAATGTAAATATACGTCAATACAATCGTGCATTTTTGTTTATAAATGTTGTTGCATTCCAAATCATCTGTTTTAATGAGGGAACTGTCCAGATCCATAGACTCTTTTTGCGTGTACTGTCTTTGTTCTCACTGGTTTTATTCTCATTATGCTAAACAAACTACCACAAATGTGTAAAGAACTACACGAGCGATAGAGGGCATTTCTGGTGAATAGCAGTTTACAGGGATTAAGCTCTCTAAGAAGCTACTGTGGGCCAGGGGGGTTGACACTACTGTTGGTTACCTCTCTGAGTTTTATCATGGTTTTCATCCTGCGCTCGAAGGCGCTGGTCCAGAATGTAGAGCATTTCTCCGCCGAGGTTTATTATCAGCAAAGGAAGGGTTCTTTGGGACATACCGGCGGCAGTGAGCGCTGCTGATGATCTAGAGTGAATGCAAAATTATTAGATCAAACTATTCGCTTCTTTAGTGAATTTAATTCATTGATTCGTGCAGCTTGCAAAGTGATTTGTTCTTGTCGGGAACTTCTGGAATGTCTGGAATGCGCCGCACACGGTCATATCAAAGGCGAGCGGTCCTGTTGTGCATTATGACGTCACGTAATGCCACGCTGACCCGCTGCTCAGGCACGCGCGCACACCTGTCACGGTAGTGTCACAGGCGCGCGTGGTAGATATCAAGGGCGAACACTCTTATATGCAACATTTATAAATAGATTAAATTATATGTATACCTGAAATGTACTTAAAATAAATGAATGCAAAAAAAAAAAAAAAAAAAAAAAAAAGAAAAAAAAGAATCATGCAATAGGGGTGTTTACATACTTTTTCATTTATACTAAATCACTGCATACTTGCATAAAAATGACATCAAAGAACCTCTTTCAAGAGCTGTTCATATATAGGTTCTTCAGATCAGTGTATTGGTTTCTGATTTCTTAAAGCACCAGAACATGTTTTCTAAAGACTCGCTAGAAAACATGTACTGGTGCTTTAAGAACCCAGAAACAAATCATTTAAAATCCCCCAAAATAACTTCTTTAGAGATTAAAGAATGTATTATTTGGAATTTAAAATGATTCCACACATCTGGTTCTAACTAACTGGAACCTTTATTTTTTAAAAGTGTTCAGTTACTTTATAGCATTTGAACTTGACTAAATTAAGATGTTAAAGTGTTTAATCAAAGATTAGAGGAGCTATGCTACTGTAGTTAGTGTACTGTGTACAATACAGTGTTTACAATGTAAATCATTCACAGGTCATTGTTGCTCTTGTATTCTGTCTGTATCAGTCAGTTGTAAGGCTCATGATGATTTTCTACCATATCCGTATTCAGTGAATGGATGCAAACATTTCAAGGCTCATTTTATATTGACTGTTTAGGCAAATGAAGTCAAGTGCTGTACAACACTATACCGTTAAAAGTGTAAAGTACATGGCAAAAGGAGAGACTGCAAATGTAACACCCTTTCTATGACTTTTTGGAGAGCCAGATGCCAAGGTCAGAATAAATTCTACAAATCAGTTTTATACATGTGATAATTTGCTAGTAAGTTTGTATATAAGACTTTTTGAATGGATTAGACTTTAAAACGTCTGAAAAAAAAAAAAAATAGTAGGAAATCCATAAATATTAGATTAATATGAAACATTTTCTGAATTTGGCTTGGTGCCTAAATGCAAATGATTTTCCAGGGGAAAACAATGCGATTTTACTAAGAACTGGTAGTTCCTTTAAGAGGTTTAACATGTTTTGTCTGTCAAGAGTAGGAAACATGCTTCATATGATCATATAATTTTTAATGGAATATTCCAGGTTTAATACAAGTTCAGCTCAATCGACAGCATTTGTGGCATACTGTTTCAACTCAAAAGCAAAAATTTTAGTTACAGTTAGGCACTTCCAATGTTCCAGTGGTCAATTTAGGGCTTAAAGGAAGAAATGTAAGGCTTTAAAAGCACTTACATTCATTTGTCTGTTAAAACATGTGTATTATTTGGGCTGTAACTCTTTTTACCTACAGCAACTATAATGATTTGTTGCAGAAGGGAGTTCAAAATGACTGGACACCTTCAACACCTCTCCGTGCTCATCGCTTAACTGCCATTGTGGTGAGTAATACACATGTAAAGACTGTGAGATACTAAGAGCAGCTGTATTATTTCATAAAATCTTGAGAGTTGAAGAGGAAAGAAAAATCACAATGATTGTAAGTTGTACTAATATACATGTTACCCACAGGGTGACCATCTGTTGGTGTGAAGGCAAAAAAACAATTAAACTTCTCTAAAGCCCTGCATTACAAGTTTGTAAACCATAAATGGATGAAGAAAATAGAAGATAATAGGCTTCTATCAGCTGTTTCAATTCCTGGCACACACCAAAGCAACAGGCACTCAAAATCATCAACGCCAATGTTTCAAGCATGGGGACTGCACAACCAGCTGGATGCAGGCTTGAGGTTTTTCGATTTGCACATATCCTCTGGCACAATAAAGCATGATAGGACTGGAAGTGTCCATGAAACAAAGACATTTGTTTATGCTCTGACTACATTGTTGAGTTTTCTTGTAAAACAGAAGAGACACTGTTGCTCAGAGTGACTCCAGATGAGGGCGCCATTGCTAAAGTCACTGAGCTGTTAAGTGACGATAATTTGCCTGTGTGGAGAGATAATGAGATTCCAACAATGGGCCAGGTGAAAGGAAATACAGTCTTAATTCACAGTTCAGCGTTACAATTAGGACTTCCTGTTCATGTCACCGAACTGGATGCAGACATGGACAAAAGTAAAACACAAATGAGGGAAAATATCAAACTGACTTCACAGAACTGTGAGAGTGAGATAATGCTCACATACACTGGGGCCAAAGGTGAATCAGAAACCTGTTTGATATTGCAAAAAAACACAACAAACCTGTTGACAGATACCTCTTGGATCTTAAGGGGGACACGAATAGACCATGTTGTGTTGGTATAATTGCCATGGACTTCCCTGGTCCAAAGGTTGTTCAAACAATCATCAATTTCAATGGTAAATTAGGAGAGATGTCAAAGATAGCAGTTGACATGGATAGCAATGATGATGTTGCTATACCTGACTCTACTGGCCAAATTAGTGACAGTGATGGGAAAGAAGAAGAAAAAGAAGAGTCCTCAGATGGAGAACATCCAGTACAAGCTAATGAATATCCAACTGAGGAAGAATCTCAACCTTCAAATGAGGAACATCCAGCACAAGATGTTGAACATCCTCCACCCGGAGACGAATCTCAACCTTCAGATGTGGAACATCCAGCACAAGATAAGGAACATCCAGCAGAAGATAGTTAACATCACCCACCCAAAAACGAATCTCAACCTTCAGATGAGGAACATCCAGCAGAAGATATTGAACATCACCCACCCGAAAACGAATCTCAACTTTCAGATGAGGAACATCCAGCAGAAGATAGTGAACATCACCCACCTGAATATGAATCTCAACTTTCAGATGAGGAACATCCAGCAGAAGATAGTGAACATCACCCACCTGAATATGAATCTTAACTTTCAGATGGGGAACATCCAGCACAAGATGAGGAACATAATCCACCCGAAGATGGATCTCAACCTTCAGATGTGGAACATCCAGCGCAAGATGAGGAACATCCAGCAGAAGATAGTTAACATCACCCACCCAAAAACGAATCTCAACCTACAGATGAGGAACATCCAGCAGAAGATACTGAACATCACCCACCCGAAAACGAATCTCAACTTTCAGATGAGGAACATCCAGCACAAGATGAGGAACATCCAGCACATGATGAGGAACATCTAGCAGAAGATAATGAACATCATCCAACCGAAGATTCATCTCAACCTTCAGATGAGGAACATCCAGCACAAGATGGTGAACATCCTCCACCCCAAGACAAATTTCAACCTTCAGATGAGGAACATCCAGCACAAGATAATGAATATCCACCTGAGGAAGAATCTCACCCTTCAGATGAGGAACATCCAGCACAAGATGGTGAACATCCTCCACCCGAAGATGAATCTCAACCTTCAGAAGAGCAACATCCAGCACAAGATGAGGGACAGTCAGCAGAAGATGGTGAACATCACCTACCTGAAAACGAATCTCAACCTTCAGATGAGGAACATCCAGCACAAAATGAGGAACATCCACCCGAAGATGGATCTCAAACTTCAGATGAGCAACATCCAGCACAAGATGAGGAACATCCAGCAGAAGATAGTGAACATCACCCATCCGAAAACGAATCTCAACTTTCAGATGAGCAACATCCAGCACAAGATGAGGAACATAATCCAACCGAAGATGGATCACAACCTTCAGATGAGGAACATCCAGCACAAGATGTGGAACATCCAGCAGAAGATAGTGAACATCATCCACAAGAAGATAAATTTCACTCCTCACAAGGAGAACATCCAGCAGAAGATAACGAAAAACCTAAAACCAAACCAAGAAAAAATATTATTAAGAAGATAAAATGCCACGGATTTCGTGCAAGACCCAAACCTTCACGTTTACTGTATTAATTTTAAGAGGATTCAGTCTCTTATTTCTGAATAAACACAATCACCACATAAAAGGTGAATACTTACAGAGTTTTATTACTGTAAACTGCGGAATATAATAAAGACTACCCAAAGACAACCTATCAGTCAAAAACTGTTTCCATTCCAATTCTAGCTAAAAATAAAACACACAAGCATATCTCAAACAGTGGCGTATCCAGGACATTTTTACTGGGGTGCCCAAGATGGGGCACAGACCTAGTGTGGGGTGGCGATACCGGGAGAAACTTTATGAATGGCACATGATCAAAATGTGTAAATATCGCATTGCTTTACTTCAACATCTACACATGTAGAATAAATGAATTCTTAAACTCATGTTAGCATTCACTGAATTGTTTGTATTCAATATCAGACTGTTGTTTTGACATTTGACAGTTTTCTATTCCTGTTCTATTTCAACCTGTTACAGTTTCTGGGAATCTCTGGTTATTTTAACATAACATCCATTTTTAAATCAGTAATTGTTTAGGAAAAGTCAGTTACACATTTTTAAGAGCTATTCTCATTGTAGAGAATTAATCTGCGTATAACATCAGGTATAGTGTATAATCATAAAAAGATACAAGTACAGGTGATAACTGATTGAGGCGCAATTCAATCAATTATTCATTCATTTATTAGCTATAACTGCACTGTCCAGCAGAAATATTGTTAAATTGGGTACAAATCAGTGTGTGAAATTGGCTACGAGGGCTTATAGGTGTCTGTCTGGAAACCCCAAAATTGCAGATTGAGCTCTGAATACAGTAAAAAACAAAACTCAATTTACAGTGTCTACTCAGGTTTATTTTCCACATGTTCTGATAGCTTCAGTTACTTTGAATATTACCAAATAAAATAGTTAGTCAAATCATTTGCGGCATTTAAGTGCAATTTGCCCTGCCTCTGCATATTTAAAATGTCAAATAAGGTATAAAAACTTTGAAGATTTTATTGGTCTTACTGACCAATAATACACATAAAGAGCTCATAAATAACTCATGTTAAGATTTAAAGTACAGTCTCAGTACAAACCCTTTCATTTCACACACAGGTTATAATGGTCAGAAACATAAAACTGACCCTGGGTCAGTGTGGCTCTAAATCAACAAATGACCTGAGATGTCATCTTTGATTGACAGGTGTTTCTATTGGTTCTTCGTTCTTGTGTTGATGAACATGATGAACTACCAAGCAGTTCTGGGGTGGCCACAGGGTGGCCAATGAGATTTCAGGGGTGGCCCAGGCCACCTAAAATCACCACTGATCTCAAAGTATTTTGTCATTCACTGTTTGCCAGTTAAGCTTTGTGGTAAGGCAGGTGAGGAGAGCCATTGCAATCTGTGCAACTAACTGTTGTGTGTTAGTGAGTCATGGTCCACCTTGTGGTTTCCCTCTGCCGCCAACCACAAGGGAAATTACTTTTAACATATACCACATATTCATGAGTCTGTAACTGTTAATCACGCGACTTTTGTATTTGCTTGACCCCAAGATAACATCTACCAGATGGGGTGGTGTGAAAGTTTTTGGAGGGTGAGTGGAAATAATAAAAAATAAATAAATAAATAAAAAAACACCTAGACTGGGTTCTCACCTCTCAATGTTGCAATTAGGTTTGACAGAAATGGAAATGTATAGATTTAGACAGTTTAATAATAATAATAATAATAATTCAGGAAACTCATTCT
The DNA here is from genome assembly GCF_019703515.2 of Myxocyprinus asiaticus. Classification (NCBI taxonomy): domain Eukaryota; kingdom Metazoa; phylum Chordata; class Actinopteri; order Cypriniformes; family Catostomidae; genus Myxocyprinus; species Myxocyprinus asiaticus. Next base: position 4,604,888 of record NC_059373.1, on the reverse strand, counting down.
CAGATCTCATTTGTTATGTTATGCAATTTTTCTATAAACATCAATTAATATATATATATATTATATATGTAATGTTATTTATATATATATATATATATATATATATATATATATATATATATATATATATATATATATATATATATTACAATTTACAAGTTCAGTCCAAATGTTTTAACATAAAAAAAAAAAAAAAAAAAAAAAGAATTGTTTGCATCAGAAGGAACTAATAGCTCATGTGACGTCTGAACGTGCGAGACTTCCTGGTTATGCTTTCCTAACATAAAGGTGTGTCGAATCAGTCTCCGGTGTTTTGCTGCTTTGAGTTCAAAAGGGACAAAACCTATTAACTTTGTCAACTTTATTAACTCCGTTACAAAGAGACAGCAGCTCAAAACGGCGACACACACGGAAACAGATGTTAAACTAAAGGTTAGTATGGCTTTGATCTTTTACTGAACTTCCTACGACTTATTTATCTGTACAGTAACGGGAGAAAGAAGGAATTTCGGTAGGCTATATTGACATTTGTAATTCTAGTAAGATGTTTAATAGCTACTTATATTGTGGTCTAATGTTGAGGCATTGTTTAAAACATTTAGAAACAAAGTTATTATGTTGTATAAGGGCAAAAGTGTAGTTCAAAGCGCGTTCATGCGCTGGATTTCGGGAGCGCGCAGCAGATTTAGAGAATAAAGGACTTGGATTATAATCTAAAGTTTGATATCTAAAGATTGAACTTTCTGTTTAACATATAATGTAATAATTCAAAAGTGTAGGTTTATTTGATAGCAAAGATTTTATTTAGCTACAGGTGTCAGTGAGAAAAGATTAAATGCATTAATATCTAATAAATAAATATGTGTATTTATTTGATTTTTAAGGTTTGTTTATAGATGTTAATAAAAATGGATGTCTTTTAACTTGGTTTTAATATCAGTATAGTTATATTTAAATGGCTTAAGATCCATCATCTCATGTTAAACTCATTCGAACAAATTCATTTGACTCTTTATACAATATTTTGGTTGTCATACTGTTACTAATAAGCGTATTTGTAATTTTAGGGACATGTTAAAAGCAAATTGAGTTTCTTTTATTTATTTCTGTTTATTGTGTAAAATGTAGTGATTTCAACAGAACTGCCACAGATTATTTGTTGTTCTCGTTTGTAAGAGAAACCAATTGTATGGAAAAAAAGATGCAATTAAAGTGAATGATGGTCCTTTTTTGTTCCATGAAAGAACAGGAAAGAAGTCATGCATGATGACAAATTTTCTGTTTTGGATGTCCTATGACTTTAAAATAATTAGAAATGTCTTTGTGATCTGAGGTTGTAAATAAATGACTCGTGATTATTAACATGATTATTTTTAAACAGGTGTGTCTGGCAAGGAAGTTCGATTTATTCCAGTGAAGAGATGAGTGCTGAAATTAGCACCATCCCAACATTACCACTTTTTTTGGATTCTATTTGGTCTAAACAAGCCAACGCATCTCACAGCTCTGACCAAGACCACACCAACGCATGGGTAACAGCACCCACGGCTGTATACGACCCTCCTGTTTCCTACGTTGACAGAATGGACCCACCCCAGCCCTGCCCGACCCCAGATGAGGCCTGTGAACTGGGGTCTGAATTTCAGGCCCAGCTCGACTTGTTCCTCAAGCTGGGGTTTTCCCAAATGCAAGTTCAAGCTGCTTTCCTGAAACTCGGTCTCAACGCAGATACAAATAAAGTTCTGGGGGAGCTGATACAGGCTGGTGTGCAATCAGGGGAGAAATTGGAACCCACGGCCTCCCCGTTGCTGGTTGCACGTGGGGACGGTACCAGTAAGACCCGGAATGTCCAGACACACTGTCATAGCGCTCTGGAAGTGTCTACGGCTCTGGAAGAGCTGGCAGAAGATGACGATACCCTTAGGCCGATTGTTATTGATGGGAGTAATGTAGCAATGAGGTGAGTTTACAGAACAAATAATACATGAAAAGAAAGTGATGAAGTATGTTGTCTTTTTAGATATATGCCTGCCCAGTATATGTATTTTTTCCACGCACTATTGTTATTATTTCTGAAATCTAGCTCTTCTCATTTTTTGGGGTTGATATGGTTATATTACATTTATGCATTTTGGTAAAATGCAATATTATCACAAAATGGGGTGTTAGTGAGTACCATGGTTATATTATGTTGATTGCATTTTATGTTGATTGGTGATGGAAGTTATTAAAAAATACATATAAAAATGCAACTTGCCATTAACAATTACTTTAATACACCTCTTCTATGATTGTTAAAGTAAAAATGTCTAAGCAGTGTAACTGTCTGGAAACAGTAAATATATATATATATATATATATATATATATATATATATATATATATATATATATATATATATATATATATCACACTGTATATATGAGTCATTAAAAGCTGAAATTCTTGAAAAAGTAATGTTGGCTAGGTATGTAACGGTATCAAATTTTCAGATCATGATAATTGCTGAAGCATTTATCTCGGTATACGGTATTATCACGGTATTGTTTAGAATTACAAAATGGGTCGAAATAAAAATAAACTTTATTGTTGTCCTTAATTACAAGATTTAGTTACTTGTTTTCTTGTTGCTTGTTGTTTTGTTTGTTTATTGCCATATCAGCATCAAGGGCTATACCATGGCAAGTTCAAGTTATAATCAAATGATCAATAAATGCAGCAAAAATATTAAATACATTAAAGCATAAAATAACAAAATATAAATAAATAATTCTATACATGATGTTACTTGTTTTGTACTTTTTTAAATTAAACGATCACAAAGAAAGTAACTTTGCAAAGATCAAACCATATAAGATTCAAAGAGACATGGAGTGCAATGCTTCTATTGTGCATTTATCTAACTTATTACAGTTTATTTTCATTGCAAATCAACAGGTAACAACAATAGTAACATTTAGAGGGAAAAGTTCAATTGAAAAAGAAACATGAATTTTAGAGTTTCCTTGTAATTTGGTATGTCTTCCTATTACTGTAAGAGTTAAAGTGTTGGGAATGTTGATTTGTTGGTGGAAATGCTACAGTGCATTCAGAAAAATGTTATCAATTTGGTTAATAGGTTATCTAGAAATGTTCATGGTATTTTGAAGTGCTCACGATAACATTATTGTGCATGTTAATTATCACAGTATACCTTATTATTGAATGTTGGCATAAGCAGTTTGGGATAATCTTTTATTATTATTTCTTAAAAAACAACAACAAAAACTTTTGTCCACCAACAGTGAATGTGCTGTAAAAAAAAAAGAAGAAAGAAAAGAAAAGAAAAGACAACTTTAGGCCATTATCAGATATTTTGACATTTTTATGAAACTTTTGTTCAGAGTCTTGGTAATAGTGATTCAAAAATTCAGGATATTTTAATATATATATATTTACCTTGAAAAATACGTTTGAACACTTTTTTTTTATTATTTTTTTTTTTAGGAATGCATGAGATGAGTATAATAATCTATTTTAGGTGAAATGAAAGTATTTTTAAATGCACCCCCAAAGATCACATCTTAGGACCAGGTCTTCATCAGATGTTTTTATTTTTTATCAAATACTATAAATGTATGTATGTGTGTGTATATATATATATATACTTATAAAAGAAACATGGAAACAATTATTACATTTCTATGAATTTTAGGCCTGCGTTTTAAACTTGATTTTGTTTTATGTTTTTTCTACTTTATTTTTCCACAAGCCATGTTACAAATGAACATTTGTGTTAAAAGTTTTACAGGACAGTTTAAGCTAAACAAATGAAGGCAAGTGACGTTTTTGTTTTTCTAACAAGATGATAAAACAGCTTTCCATATAAAAGACAGCTTTTGTTTTCCATTTTTGTAAATAATAACTACAAAATAGGCCACGTTCACACTAAAAGGTTTCTGTCTGAAAACACTGTTTTCGATTCAAAAACTATTTGAAAACGATCCGTTATCGCATACTTTGGAAAACAATGATGTCAGGAAACCGTAAATTAATTTTGACCTTAATAACTGCAAATATCTTATAGTATATGTATTGCATTAGGGCTGAGTGTGTTTCTTTAGTGTACAAATAGATGGATAGTGTTTTAATTAACTTAAGGCTTTAATTTGTTTTTAAGAACAGCAGCAATATCAGAAATTTACTTTAAAGAAGACCTATTATGCCCCTTTTTACAAGATGTGATGTAAGTCTCAGGTGTCCCCAGAATGTGTCTGTGAATCATTTATTATTTAATCATTCGGATCATTTATTATACCATGTTGTAAATGCCTCTTTTTGGGTGGAATCAAAAACACGGCGTTTTCGTGTGTGTCTCTTTAAATGCAAATGAGCTGCTGCGTCGATCACTCAGGGGAGGAGCTATAATTATAGGATGGAGTCCGTCACCAGTCGTGGGCGTGGCCTGTTCTAAAGTGATGTCACTTTAAAGCGGATGTGAAAACCAGTCATTTTGAGATGCTGTTTTTGATTAATAGAAATATAAGAAAGAGGAGTGGGTGGACTTTTATCATTGTAGGGTGGTTGTGTACACACACTGCCGACTCACATTTATGTTCAAACACCATGTAAAAGTGAATTTTGTATAATAGGTCCCCTTTAACATTAAGTAAGGGATAATGTACAGTCAGCCGGTTGTTATCGCACAATAAACCCCCACAGGGTGATCAGGATCAGTCTTGTATCACCCTGAAGGGGTTTATTTAGCAAGAACAACCAGCTGACTGTATATTATCCCGCTTATTACACGGCTACTAACCAAATAAATAATTAATTAATAATATTGATTCACGTTGATATTATGTAATTTGAGAACAAAGAAATCACTGAACAGCTGGAATCAAGCTCCGGTTTACGGCGGAGATTTGTTGGTGTTTATTTTGTGAAAATGACCGTCTGACGACTCAGTGTTCAGCCTATTAAAAGACTACTTGCCAAATAAACAAATAAATGGCCATGAAACATTGATTTGAGTTGAAATAATTTTATAAGCTTACTACAGATCGCACAGTGGTCCGAGAAGCAGGAAAGACGGCTCGCAGAACCCGGAGGAGCGGTCTGATACGTCTAAATTCCCAGATGTGCGGTTGTTCCAGAGCAATATCTGACCACTGGATGGCGCCATTGACCAATCAGAATCGAGTATTCCAGAGAGCCGTGTAATAAGGAGCAATATTTTCCCCCTGTAATTTACTTTCAAGGGCATTTTTTTTAACCTTCAAAAACTTGATTTATACAAATTCTTAAGACTGAGAATTTATTTCTCACCCTAATAATTAAATCAACATCAACTCATTTTTATGCCATATGTATAACTAAGACTATAATAGAAAATTAAATAAATCAGATGTTACAAATGTTGCATTTTACTATTTTGATAATTTTATGATTTCTGGTGGCATCCCCCCACCTCCAGTGTTATGGCGGTTTAACAAACCATTCTGTAATTATATTATAGGTTATCATAGGGTTGTTAGGACCCAGTGTTTCCTGTAAGTAAATATGTAAATCGAGTCACAGGTCTGTTTTTCTGTGTTTCTATGAAAACAGAGCCTGATTTGTTTCTCTTTTAAAGGTGTATAACTTACTGTGCCATGACCAAATAGTTATGTACACATGATACACTCGTGCTTATTATGTTACTAAAAAAAAACTGTTATTTTGCTCCTGAATTAGTTGCAAAGGTTTTCTTGGAGTCTTTTCAAACGAATCCATATTAATTGTCATACCAGGTTATCAGGGCGTTGTTAATGTTAATCCATTTTGTATTTATATTCTTTTAGAACATCTTTATCTTATTGGCACTATCCGTTTTACACTACATCCAGGTTTACTGGCCTTTTAAGACCTTTTCTGTCCCATTTAATTCCCTTTTCTTTGTATTTTCACTTGTATTTGCAAGTGGAGTCCAGATTTGCACCTGCAGGCTCTTGTAGCTGTCATCACTCCAGTATGCAAATACTCTTAATATGCAAATCGGCGCCGTTTTCCTTCACTTACTGTCGTGAAGGAGATTGTCTGTTAGAGGAACGCAGTGTAACAGAACAGGCCCGACTGCATTGCAACATGGCAACTGGTTGTATTGTTCTTGAGCTCTGCCCGTATTTGTTTGTGTTACGATAAATCAGACATGCTCTTTTAGTAATCGGCTAAGGATAGCCAGTTTTCTCATGCCCACTAATCTCTGTTATTTCTGCACTATAAAAAGAAAGTGGTTTGCATTTGGACTGTTATTGACTCTGTCGTGGTAGATTTCTTCAAAACAGCAATCGAAGTGCAGTGGAGTCAAAGATTTCAAGTTCTGATTCCAAAAACTGAGGCTTAATTTATGACAGGCTTATATGGGATGTACTTATGTATAGTTCCTTTGTTTGTTACATGTGATTTTCTCCCCAGCAGGTTTCCATGTGATATCAGTAAAATATCTTTAGGATGCATTTGTATACATTCTATGTTAAACCAAGTTTGTCATATGATCAGACTCTCAGCAGTATGAACATGGAAATATTGTCTTTTGCCTGAAAACCAGACTGGTCATCCATTTTAACTCATAAGCACAACACAGGGCTGCTCCAATGCTGCATTTTCTAGCTTAAAGTATTTTATACATAAATAATAATGTTCTAATATACCTAACTATTATATTTTCTTTCACACTTGCAAAAGCATAAGTATTTAAATGTATATGCATAAATCACACTATAATCACTTCATATAGTTACATACTAAATTATTAAATAAAAATATTCCATAACTCTAATCCAGTTTTATTTACACCTATCCAAATTACTTTGGTGATATATTTCAAAACACTCCTGTTAAACTCCTGTTAAAATACCTTTATTAAGCAAAATTCAAAACTCACAACTGGGTCATTCGTGTAATGCAGTGTTTTTTTTTTTTTTTTTTTGATATTCCCCCTTTTTCTCCCAATTCCCAGAGTGCTTTTAAGTCCTCGTGGTCGCGTAGTGATTCGCCTCAGTCCGGGTGGCGGAGGACGAATCCCAGTTGCCTCCGCGTCTGAGACCGTCAACCCGCGCGTCTTATCACATGGCTTGTTGAGCACGTTGCCACGGAGACGTAGCGCGTGTGGAGGCTCCACGCCATCCACCGCGGCAACCATGCTCAACTCACCATGTGCCCCACCGAGAACGAGCCGCATTATAACGACCATGAGGAGGTTACCCCATGTGACTCTACCCTCCCTAGCAACCGGGCCAATTTGGTTGCTTAGGAGACCTGGCTGGAGTCACACGAACTAGCGAGCTAACGAACTCCAGGGGTGGTAGCCAGCGTATTATACCACTGAGCTACCCAGGCCCCCCTTGTAATGCAGTGTTTAAATAAATGTATCTGTAAATCTGTATTCAAATTAGTGTTACATTATTGAGGTTTCCAAATTGTTCCTTTACGTTATTGAGATTTCTCATTTAAAGAACGATCTAGAAGAACATCTCTATTTGACAAAATAAATATAATATACTGTTGGAGCCCTGGTTCATTTCTGCTGTGCAGGTCCCACATTACATGTTTTAATATATTGGATAGAATAGTCAATTTATGTTCTGAGTTCAATGCAACTTAAGCTGCAAAAAATAAATTTGCTTTGTCCCTTGTTTAATAATAATAATAATAATTAAAAAAAAACAACAACAACAAAAAATTGCTGTTACAGTAAGGCACTTACAATGGAAATGAATGGGGCCAGTCCATAAAAATTCAAATACAACCAGTTTCAAAAGTACACTAGACATAAACATAATTATTGTGATAAAATCGCTTACTAAACTTTTCTGTGTAATTTTATATCCAATATTACAAACCCTGTAATCTGGTAGAAACTGTAATGTCAGTAAGTCTCTAATTTTATCACATTAAAATCATTTTAACATTTATAATGTATAATATGGTATTTTTTAGGGGTGGGAATCACAAGGTAACTGGCAATACGATATAATATTGATATTTAGGTCACGATACGATATTATTGCGATTCTTTATTTTTGGTGTACTGTGATTCAAAACTACGATATATTGTGATATTTCACTCAATGGTTTTCATTCTTCTTCATCAGACTTAAGAGAACTGTTTACAAATCACCAAATACATTGTTAAATTAATATAAAAGTGCCAGTTTACAAAACAAGGCCAGTTTATTTCTAATATATATATATATATACATGCACAGTCATGGGAAAAAGAAAGTACACCCTCCTTGAATTCTATGGTTTTATGTATCAGGACATAATAAAAATCATCTGGTCCTTAGCAGGTCTTAAAATTAGGTAAATACAACCTCAGATGAGCAACAACACATGACATATTACACCGTGTCATGATTTGTTTAACAGAAATAAAGCCAAAATGGAGAAGCCATGTGTTAAAAACTAAGTACACCCTTACTGCTTCCATAGGAATTAAGAGGCTAAGTAGTAGCCAGGTGCTGCTAATCTAATGCCCTTGATTAATTGATCATCAGCAAGTGTGACCACCTCTATAAAAGCCGAAGTTTTAGCAGTTTGCTGGTCTGGAGCATTCAGGTGTGTGTTAACACAATGCAAAGGAGGAAAGACATCAGCAATGATCTTAGAGAAGCAATCGTTGCTGCCCATCAATCTGGGAAGGGTTATAAGGCCATTTCCAAACAATTTAAAGTCCATCATTCTACAGTGAGAAAGATTGTTCACAAGTGGAAAACATTCAGGACAGTTGCCAGTCTTCCCATGAGTGGACGTCCCAGCAAATTCACCCCAAGGTCAGACCGTGCAGTGCTCAGAGAAATTGCAAAAAACCCAAGAGTTACATCTCAGATTCTACAGGCCTCAGTTAGCATATTAAATGTTAAAGTTCATGACAGTACAATTAGAAAAAGACTGAACAAGTATGGTTTGTTTGGAAGGTTTGCCAGGAGAAAGCCTCTTCTCTCTAAAAAGAACATGGCAGCACGGCTTAGGTTTGCAAAGTTGCATCTGAACAAACCACAAGACTTCTGGAACAATGTCCTTTGGACAGACGAGACCAAAGTGGAGATGTTTGGCCATAATGCACAGCGCCACGTTTGGCGAAAACCAAACACAGCATATCAGCGCAAACACCTCATACCAACTGTCAAGCACGGTAGTGGAGGGGTGATGATTTGGGCTTGTTTTGCAGCCACAGTACCTGGGCACCTTGCAGTCATTGAGTCGACCATGAACTCTTCTGTATACCAAAGTATTCTAGAGTCAAATGTGAGGCCATCTGTCCGACAGCTAAAGCTTGGCCAAAATTGGGTCATGCAACAGGACAATGATCCCAAAGCACACCAGCAAATCTACAACAGAATGGCTGAAAAAGAAAAGAATCAAGGTGTTGCAATGGCCCAGTCAAAGTTCAGACCTCAACCTGATTGAAATGCTGTGGCGGGACCTTAAGAGAGCTGTGCATAAACAAATGCACGCAAACCTCAATGAACTGAAGCAACGTTGTAAAGAGGAGTGGGCCAAAATTCCTCCACAAGGATGTGAGAGACTGATAAAGTCATACAGAAAACGATTACTTGAATTATTGCTGCTAAAGGTCATTCTACAAGCTATTGACTCATAAGGTGTACTTAGTTTTTAACACATGACTTCTCCATTTTGGCTTTAGTTTTGTTAAATAAATCATGACATGGTGTAATATGTCATGTGTTGTTGTTCATCTGAGGTTGCATTTACTACATTTTAAGACTTGCAAGGACCAGATGATTTTTACCTGATACATAAAACCACAGAATTCAAGAAGGGTGTATTTTATATATATATATATATATATATATATATATATAGACTACCGGTCAAAAGTTTCTTTATTATAATTTATTTTCACATTTTAGAATAATAGTAAAGTCATCAAAACTATGGAATAACATAAATGGAACTATGGGAATTATGTTGTGACTAAACAAAATCCAAAATAAATCAAAACTGTGTTATATTTTAGCATCTTCAAAGTAGTCACCCTTTACCTAGAATTTGCAGACATGTACTCTTGACATTTTCTCAACCAACTTCTTGAGGTATCACCCTGGGATGCTTTTTAAACAGTATTGAAGGAGTTCCCATCTATGTTGGGCACTTATTGGCTGCTTTTCTTTATTATTTGGTCCAAGTCATCAATTTCAAAAACTTTTTTTTTTTAATAAAATTTAAATTTTATAATGAAATAAATTAATATGGTGGCACAATTATATTTTTGTCTACAAAACTAATTTCAAACATTTATGCATACGCCTTCAGATCAAAAGATTTTTAAGATCATGAGAAACATTTCAGTCAAGTGTTTCAAAACTTTTGACCGGTAGTGTGTGTGTGTGTGTGTATAATATATATATATATATATATATATATATATATATATATGTACAATGCAAACCCGTAAGCATATAAGACCATAATGGCCCCCTATTTCTGTGGTTAGGTCAATGTTGCTAGTTTTTCTAAAAATAAATTATAGTGTTTATGAATACAATAGTAGCCTAAACACTTTAAAAATATTATTTATTACAACACAGTTTCAGTACACAAAAGTATAATTGATTTCACCTGAAAGGTTGGCCTGTTTTATATGATACTGGTTGTCAAAATACCTCATTTAATGTTACTACTGTAAAATCGTGATACATTTTAATAAGAGAGTGTGATTATGTGTAAAGCATGATAACTGCACCTTTTAAGGGACTGTGGTTGAACTCCTAGATCGATTTGGCAATATCAATATTTGGCTGCAAACATCGAAAGAGTATCATAAGGAAAAATAACACAACACTTTAACATATCGATATTTTTTCCCACCTCTAGTCTTTTACCTATGCGTTTGAAACGGTCTGTATTTTAACGTTTATCCACTGGCCCTACTTCCATTGTTAGTGCTTTAATGTAATTGCGTTTTTTGCATTTTTAAAAAATGCTTTCGACTGAGCTTAACTTGAATTGAACCTGGAAAATTCCTTCAAACTCACAACTTTTAACTTTTATCACACTATCACAATAAGTGAACATGAGGTTAACTTTAAATCATTTCTTGTCATGTCCTTGGGTGCTTCTAACGTGGCCACTTAACAAATATCCCACGTTTCTTATTTTTTATTTTCTCTAATCTTAATTTTTCAGACAAAACATGTTTTCTTGTTTTAATATTGTTGTTAACATTTTATAATTGTTAAGACATTTTTCATATACATCTGTTCATTTTCTTTCCGTTGTTAAAATAATCAAGATAAATTCATTTAAAGTGCTTGGGCTTGACCAGAGCATATTTCTGAAATTCTGGTATACCCTTTTATAGAAATACTTCCTTAGATTATAACACAGGCATATTACATTTAAAAAAACGTTACAGAGCTCAAAAGGTACTGCATGACTCAAGCGTTATGAACATTTAGCAGTGGTATTGACTGAACCTCTGCCTTATTCTGTCTTTTAGCCATGGGAACAAGGAAGTTTTCTCCTGTCTGGGAATTCAACTAGCAGTGAACTTCTTCCTGGAGCAAGGCCATGTTGACATAACAGTTTTTGTACCTTCCTGGAGGAAAGAGCAGCCGCGGCCAGACGTACCAATTACAGGTGAGGAGAAGGGAATACACCGGGTGTCAGGAACTATTCCTGCTTTCTTAAAAGATCAACAGTCCTGTAAAAAAAAGAATCTAACAAATGGCACATAGACTAGCAGACATGCTGTATCGTAAGCCACTTGACCATGTCTTATGCATAAATGTTGAACTGAAGTACATGTGTTAAATGCATATATCAATATTTGCTGAGAAAAACCTCCCAAATGAAGATAATACAAAGACATTAGCCGACATTATAGTAGCAGATAAATACATCATTAAATAGACATTACAAAAAGTGGCTTTAAAAGTAAATCTATTTGTTTTATTTCCACATCATTGATCAGAAGCTCATCGCTGGCCTAAAAATCGAAATCGTGAATCAACTGCTGGTTTCAAAGAATAGAATGGCCATTTGGGAACACCCCTAATTTTTTTGTGTAGCTATCAGAAAGAAGCATGTATTAGGACAATTTGGCAAGTACCGGGGGTTTTTGAAACCTTCATTACTTCCTTATAACATAATGAAGGCTGCATTGCCACACAATGAAAAATGCTTTGCTTATAGTGACTGCTTAGTTTGGCAGGTAAGATGTTCCAGCTTGTTTGATCTGCATGTTTGCCAAATGTTCCAAATTTTGACCTAGCTATGGGAAAATAATGCAGCCTTGTGGTTTTGGTAATAATCCTGTGCAACAGGTAGTTTCAACCAAACATTGCGTAACTGTTTGAATTAATTATTTCCCTGAAATAAACTGTTGATGCATAAATACTGGCACTTGTCCTATGGAAAGCAGAATCAAATTAAAATACAATGAATATTTTTACCTTGAGCTGTTCTTTTCCCAGCTGGTCAGAAAGTGTAACTGAATCCAGAAAAATGGAAGGCTTTATTTGCTTTATACATTGCGATTAGGGTTGTCAATCGATTAAAAATGTAATTGAAATTATTTCATAAACTGATATACTGTATATCAGTATTTGCTAGGAAAATAAAGATAATTCAGAGACATTTCATTATTGTGGCAGATGAGTAAAGCATTGAATTGACAGTCACCAGCCTGCCTGCAGTCCACAGAAATCCATTTTGCGATCGAGTTTGTCAGTCTATCACGGTTAAATACAGGGCTGTTCACACAGAACATGTTGCTTTATTTAATTGATGGTCTACGTACAGTATACATGCATCGAAAAGACAAGACAAATGTATTTGGCCATTGCTTCATCTGTTTTACAGACTTCAGGCCGTAGTTCACCTTTGTTTAGTTTGACAGTACAAATTTTTATTAATCATTTTATTAAAGGAATATTCTGGGTTCAATACAAGTTAAGCTCAGTTGACAGCATTTGTGGCATAATGTTGATTACCACAAAAATTAATTTCGACTCGTCCCTCCTTTTCTTTAAAAAAAAAAGCAAAAACTTTGGTTACAGTGAGGCACTTACAATGGAAGCCAATGGGGGTAATTTTTGGAGGGTTTAAAAGGCAGAGATGTGAAACTTATAATTTTATTAAAATACTTACATTAATTGTTCTGTTAAAACTTGTGTATTATTTGAGCTTTAAAGTTGTTTAAATCGTTGTATACCGTGATTACAGGGTTTACTGATTTATGTTGTCATGGCAACAGAGTTGTAAAAGTGGATATAACTTTACACAGAAAAGGTTAATAAGTGATTTTATCACACTAAAGTCATGTTTACACGCATATTGTTTACGTCTTGTCACTGTACTTTTGAAACGGTATGTATTTTAACATTTACAGATTGGCCCCATTGACTTCCATTGTAAGTGCCTCACTGTAGCCTCAGTTTTTGCTTTTTTTAAGGAAAAGGAGGGATGGGTCGAAACCATTTTTTGTGGTCAGCAACATTATGCCACTAATACTGTTGATTTGAACTTATTTTGTATTGAACCTGGAATATTCCTTTAAAGCATTAAAGCAACAGATCACCCAAAAATGAAAATTAAGTCATAATTCACTGGCATTCCAAACCTGTATGACTTTTACTTGAACACAAAAAGAGTGGTAAACAACGCAAGTTCTCACGTGAACGGGAGTCACTGTGAACAAGCTTCTCACGTATCGCAAAATTACTTAAATTGCGGTTTGTTTCTAACCCTAACCCATCATATTCAAAAGATTCAAAATATGACGCACAAGCCGCACCGACTACTTTATAAAACTTTTAGGTCCTTTTTAAAGCTTTAAAGTGATGCACTATCCACTGCTGTCGTGTTGACAGAGATTTGGCAGAATTTTCATTTTTGAGGCAACTGTTCTTTTAACTTGTCAACTAATTGTGACATAATTTGCATAACTAATTTATTCAGTTATTAATGTATTTGTATATTTCTTCAATCAGATCAACACATTCTCCGGGATTTGGAACGCAGGAAGCTCTTAGTGTTCACGCCGTCCAGAAGGGTGGCAGGAAAACGGGTGGTTTGCTATGACGACCGTTTTATCGTGAAGCTGGCGTACGAATCTGACGGCATCATTGTATCCAATGACACGTACCGAGATCTGCAGGGAGAGCGTCCTGAGTGGAAGAGATTCATCGAGGAGAGGCTTCTAATGTACTCTTTCGTCAATGATAAGTAAGTGGTATTGCACTCTTGTTTTGGACGCAGAAGTCAAGCCATAACTGCTATATATGTTCCTACTCCTAATTAATTCTGTTTGATTGACAATTTGAACAAAATGACATTGCTTTTGCATAGATTTATGCCTCCGTATGACCCTCTGGGAAGACATGGTCCCACCCTTGACAACTTTCTGAGGAAAACTCCACGAATAGCTAAGAAACAGCCATGCCCTTACGGTGAGAACACAGTTTTTAATCAAACTTTTGGAATGATTGACAGGAAGTGTAGTGCTCTTGCAATCACATGCTTGTGTAATTACTCTTAAATGTCAAAGGGTGTGGCTTGTTTTTTTTTTGTTTTTTTTTACATTCATTTGCCTTAAACCTGTATATTAAGGCATAGTCCTCATGTGTATTCAGATCCAATGAATTCAGTGGAAGGCCAAAAGTCTAAAACATTGAAAATCTAGGATTCAAGATTTAAAAAAAAGTAGGATTTGGGAAAAAAATATTTGTATATATATTTGAAAAAGTTATGATGCAAAATGACTAAAAATGTATTTAAGATTGTGCACTCTTTTCTGGGTTACTAATCAAATAAGCAAATTTGGGATAGGATATTAGGATAAGGATAACATGGATCGTCAGGTTTTGCACAAACTTATAGAGTCAATGCCAGCTCGATTGCATGTTGTCATTAAAGGAAAAGTCAAACCAAATAAAAATAAAAAACCTCTAAAATGCATGTTAACTTTTCAATTCAACCTTTCAGTTAAATTGTTAGGCTACTAATATAATTTATAATGAAAAAAGTGCATTAATAGAAGCAAAATAGAAGCATTTTCATTGGAGGTTTCAGACTTTTTTACGCCACTGTATATATTTTGTCTTTTCTGACCACATGAGTAATACTCAAAACAAGCATAGCTTTTGTAAACAAAAATTAAACTCTGACCTGTTTTCAATGCAGGAAAGAAGTGCACATATGGAATCAAATGTAAGTTCCACCACCCAGAGCGAACCAAGCAATTCCAGCGTGCCCTAGCCGACGAGCTACGAGACAAGGCAAAGATTTCAGCTGCACCAAACAAACCACAGTCATCTTCTCTTGCTCCCAGTCAAAGTCCCTCTCTGGAGGAAGTTATGGAACAGAAACTATCTCTGGACCCATCTGGATCTCTCAAGAAGAGTTATGCCAGTGAAAACGTACTTGTCATCAAAAGTGTCCCCCAGCCAACTCAGAAGAAATTTTCCTTAAAGAGAGACCGAAGTAGTCACCATTCCCCAACAAGTCTGGATTGTTTTCCTAATGGATCGCAGGAGCATTTGGATTCTGGCTTGGGTTCCTATGAATGTCATTCCCCTGAAGCTCCACAGTTTGACCACTACTGCGGAACTGACCACAGGAAGTTCAAACCATCCACCAGTGGACGGCATTGCTACGTTCCAACCAATAGCCAACCCTGTAGTTGCTGCTCCTACCAATCCCTGAGCTCCAGTGGAGCCAATCAGCACCACAGCATGGGCTCCAACTCACCAAACCCAGAACATATGGGTTACAGTCAACCCCGTTACCACTCCTATGGAGGAGGTCCAGTTTACCCACCAGCCAACGTGTCGCAGTATTCATTTCCACACAGTAGGGGGCATCCACCCCACCAGGGTTACTGGTCCGACCATTATGGTGGCTATCCACCAGTGTCCCACAGTTCCATGCATGGAGACCAAGGCCGTGGACACTGGTCCCATTCCAATCTCAATCCACAGTGGTCCGAAAGGGAACAAGTGAGGAAGAAGTTGCTGGCAATTTTCAACGCACGTTTGGTGGATAGGGCCATGGACATGTTCCCCTATCTCCTAGACCCTCAAAAACTTGCCGTAGAGATTTTGTCCCAGTCTCAGGATGGAGCTTTATAAGTTTCTATTTTTGAGACTGTTTTTAGTCTTATCCAAAGGACTTGACAATAATAAGTGTAAACTTTTGGCACAGAGTGTGTCCTAACAAGGTATTATGCATTAAAGCAATTTCTTCATTGTAAATCTGAGGTTTGGTCCTGCTGCAACCACAACTAATTATTGTGTCAGTTGCTTGGTTTCTATTTGGGCCAAAATTCTGCTTCACTTAAGCCCAAAGTATACTTCGATTTGACGCGAATGCTCAGTCAAACGCGAGCCTGGCAAAGTATACTTATACTACAAAGTATAAGTATACTCACTATGTGACTGTGCGCGCATACACAGGCGGTTGGCGCATACGTGCTATGACTGCTACGAGCCAACAGACTATTTCTCTTCAGGAGTTTAGACCCGTAAAGATGTCTTTATAGTCCTTCAGACTCGAGTTATACAACTGCAGGTATCTTCTGACCTCCTCACACACGCACATTTGACGTGCACATCCACTGTTGTTGTTTCCACCTTCGTCTACTGTTGTTTAACAGCGATTACATCTTCTTCTGGCGCATCTTGGTGACAACAACGGCTCAGTTGTGAGTGTTGCCACCTTGTGGACCCACTAATTGTTGCATGTGCATTCTGCACGTTCAAAGACGCGCCTGCACGTGTTCAGTGTTCGCGCACTCTTCTGATGACGAGATTTGCGACGTGTTTTGCGTTCGCGTCTGACCGAAGTATACTTTGGGCTTTATTTGTATTTTGAACATCAGTAATATTCTTATTTGCTGTGATTCTGTCACTTCGTGCAGCATTTCGTTTTCAGCAAGGAGAGAAAAATGGGTAACACTTTAAAATAAGGTTATATTTATTAACATTAATTAACACTATTGGTTAACATGAACTTAAAATGAACAATACATTTAGTGCATTTCTTAAAATCTTGGTTAATGTCAATTTCAACATATACTAACATTTTTTAAATCAAAAGTTTTATATGTTAACATTAGTTAATGCACTAAGGATGAACATGAACTTACTATGAACAATTGTATTTTTATTCATTAACAAAGATTTAAAAACCTTATTATAAAGTGTTACTGAAAAATGACTTTTAGATTTTTTTTTTTTTTACAAAAGTTAGCATGCCTTCAATGCAGTTGTTGTTACCATAAACAAAATGCAGTAAACTACTGTGTGACACAGTGATGTTCAAAATGTTTTCAAAAATAATTTTGAAAATGGCGACAACGGCATATTAATGCCGACACATTATCTAAGTGAAATTCTAAACAATGGACTTTTGACACAAACTGTTACAAGTGGACCTAGTTCAATTGTATTTTTCCTGTAACTATTGTAAATTCACCATTGGTTGTATTAACCAACAGGGTGTTTTCCCTCTTGCCATAGCTCTCAAGAGTTATATTTACATTTGTCATAATTTTGACAAAAGGTGTTATCATTATATATGATGACGACATGATACATTTATAAATATATACAGCATATAGATATATTTGTGGGAAAATATATTTTGTGTATGCCTGAGTGTTATTAATTGAGGTTATGTTGTCTTTGATCTGCAGTACCATGTAGATTAAATGTGTTCGCACTGTGTGCCTTAACTGACATTTGTTATGCAGAACTACCAGAAAGGTAGAAGAGTACACACCCTTTGGTGTATGTTCCCATTTTCATAAGTGTTAACTTATGTCCTAAAGAATGCAATCATCACCAGTGTAACTTGATACAATTCAGAAAGTTCACATGTGGAAATACCAAAAGCAAAAAAACATGCACATATCAGAAGTTGGGCTGTCATTACAGTATAGATGAGAGACAAAGAGACTTTGTTGTGGAACTTTTGGTGCCTCTGTTAGTTTGGTTTTATTGAAGATGTTTGGATTTTTGTTGGTAGTCTGCAAAATTGAGTAGGCAATATTTTGCCAATCTTTTTTGTTTAGCAGCTTTGGCGATCTGTCAAATTTAATGTGCTCTCGCCTCATTTATACACATCTTAACTTTTTTGTGCTGTGTCTCATATTTTACAAATAAATGCTATGATATTTATGTACCAATATCGGACTTGGAATTTTTTTTTTTTTCTGGTAACAATTATTCAATGTGACTTTTTATTAAAGTTAATGTTTTATTTTAGGTGTATTATTATACACTTCACAAGTGTGTGAACATATGTTTAAAACATGCTAGAGCAGACCTGACTTTTGGAAAGCATTCATGCTGGAGGCGACTGTGTCAACTATGAAGGGTGCATTCCAAAAAAAATCACTGCTCCTTTCTAGAAACTACCTTATGTATTTGGTTTATGCCACGTTATGTATCATAAATATGACTGATAGGTTTCACAGCACCTGAACAAAGAAGCCACGCACTACACGATAGACCCATTGATTCTTAAAGGGATAGTCATTTACTCACCCTCATGCCATCCCAGATGTGTATTGTTTTGTTTCTTCTGCAGAACACAAACAAAGATTTTTAGAAGAATATCTCAGCTCTGTAGGTCCATACAATGCAAGTGAATGGTGGCCAGAACTTTGAAGGTCCACACTAGCAGAGCTAGATGGCTCTATAGGAAGTGTAATCAAGCTTGAAATCATGATCACCAACAAGACTACTGATATCAAGATTTATAGTGAAAAAGGAGTTATATTTTGGTCTGTTCTCACCTAAAACTGATTGGATGACTTCTGGAGACATGGATTAAACCACTGGAATCGTATGGTTTACTTTAATGCAGCCTTTATGTTCTTTTTGGAGCTTCAAAGTTTTGGTTGCCATTCACTTGCATTGTATGGACCTACAGAGCTAAAGTTTTCTTCTAAAAATCTTCATTGGTGTCATTCACATCTGAGACAGAGTAAATGATGAGATAATTTTCATTTTTGGGTGAACTATCCCTTTAACTCACTCTTAAACATTCCACCATGTTAGATAAAATGACAGAAATCGCTATGATAATCAAAACTTCAAAAGATGTCTAAAAAGGCCAAATTAACTTTAGAGTCGATACCATAATGTCAACCTAACCTAGGTTCTTTTTTTTTTTTTTTTTTTTTGCAGAAACCTGTGGATTGTCACGTTTCCCTCATGAGATCAGGTTGCACAATCTCACTGAGCAATGATGACTAACTTTAGTTCTTTATTTCTGTCATGTTAGGTGGCCTGTTAATGTTCTTGGCATTGTGTAAATAAACAAGTTCAAGGTAGAAATGTTAGTGAGTTTGAGACCCTTCAGAGATTTCATTTCAGAAAGAAAATAGTGATATTCTTTCTAAAGGTTTTACTGGTTTGCATAGCAGAAAAAAACACCTCATGCAGCAGTGCAAACATTTAAAAAAGCCTTTGAGAAGAGCGTTAGATGTAAAAATGAGATAAGATTTATCAGAGGAAGTGGCTTTTTTGTTTTTCTATGTGGTTAAAAGTGGACGAAATAGAAACAAGTTTTAATTCAAGGAAAACAATCTGTTCTAGAGTTATATCTTTAATTTTTAGCTTTTTTGTGAGTAATTCACATGTGACAAGGCATGTGCTACTTTGATGAGTACCAGAAGTCATGCATTAGAGTGACGAGAAGACTGATAGACCATTTAGATTTTTCTAAAGGTTTCGTGGTTTACACAGACACGCGTCATAGACTGAGATGATGTCTCATTTGCATGATCAGTGGACTTCCCCAAACATGTGCAACCTACTGTATCAGTCTTTTTGTCTTGTATTAGGGACGTACTGACAGACAGAACTAAAAATACCACAGTGGAATAGAACAGACTTTCCAGTCTGTTTCACTTCCCCTGGTTTACCACCTCACAAAATATCCCAGGTACTATAATTGTCATTCATTGTCTTCATGTAAACAATCTTTGACAAATTATTATCATTATTACCAGTGTGCGAATTATACCATACATTTCAGAGTGGGTCAACTTTTTAAAAGGAATTTCTATTGGTAATTTTCAAGACTATGTTGAGGTTCTAATGGTGCATCCCAAATTGTAGTGATGACTGATACCACTTATTTTCTTCCCAAACCATTGTCATGTATTATCAATGCCAATATCTGCAATCTGTTCCAGTACCAATACGATACCTTTATTAAATTGCGAATTCTAAAATGAGTCATTTTAAGTATTATACTTAAAAGCCACAATTTGTATTTATTTTTATGTGAAGGCCTAGGTGGAAAATTATTAGACTTCTGTTTTGTATGTCATTTATTAACAGGAATCACAGAACATTATCAATGCTTTAACAACTTTTAATTTAAATAAACTTAAACAGCATTTCTGCACGTTAAGATGAGATGAAATCATTTATTTGCTAATATATATATTTTTTCACTTCGAGGCTTAGGCCTATTATATGCATTTCCATATAAATAAATGATAAATGAATTATTTAATAATTGTATTTTTATTTTTATCTATATGTTATGTAAGGATCAATCCTCTCAATACAAATCTGTATCGGAAGTATCGATACTTTTTGATCGATTCGTCCATCCCTACCAAATTGTCTTTTGGTGCTTACTGTTCCTATGGTATCAAACGCATCAGTACTGCTGAACTTCAACGAGTAGGTTGCGTTTACAACTTTATTATGGATTTCAAATATCTTCAAAACAACCTTACATTATTTAGAAAAACTGAAAAGTAAAGGGACAGTTCACCATAAATTAAAATTCTGTAATCATTTACTCACATTCATATTGTTCCAAACCTGTCGGCCTATGACTTTCTTTCCACTGTGGAACACAAAAGGAGATGTTTGGGACTGACCACCTCAATCACCATTCGCTTTAAATGCATGTTAAATAAAGATGCAATGGAAGTGAATGGCAACTGAGGCTAACATTCTACCTAACCTCTTTTTTTAGTTTTCTACAGGTGAAAGATATGTGTTACATCCCCTATTCCATTTAAGTATGACAACTTGGTTCTCCGTTTACAGATTGTTTTCATTGTTTTCCAAGTATGCGGTTACAAAGAGTATTTTCGAAAGTCTTCGTTCTCGGTGCCATAAAATGCAGTTTCGGTGTGGTTCAGAGGTGTAAACGTTGTAAAATCAATGCGTTGTCAATTCAAACGAAAACGCATTAGTGTGGACATGGGCTCGATGATTACAGCGTTTTCCCTTTTGGGAGAATTATTCTCTGAGGATGTTAAGTTGATGTTTGACTAATGGTTCAAAGGGTGCAAAAACCCACAGACTAACACAAAGAACAGCGTATTAGCATAAATAATATGAACACAGCTAATTATTTTTACTTTAAGATCTTTGACGTTTGGCCAGCGCTAGGGGAGCCAAATAACAATTTTGTTTTGGCGAGCCTCAACAGTTTGCGCCCTGAAAAATTACCAACAAAAAAAAGTTGACCTCCTTGAAATTCATTGTTAAATTCACTCACTGATTGAAGGCTACACCAGAGACTATTTAGCCTGAGACAGACCACTGGTATTAAAATAAATGGGAGAAATTGGAACACCCAACGGATGTAGAAAAGCAAGTCCCGCCTAACAGGTAAAAGAGCAAATCGCCATGCGGTGCTAAACCGGCCTGATTTGTTTTTTGTTTTTTAAGCATAATCTGAGCCAAAGAAGCACAATTTACTATACATTTATTGCCAGATATTACTACTTTTTTTAAATATTTCCTTTGAATGTAATCTTGGAGCTGTACATTTATGCCACTTGTTTACATAGAAAATAGCTGCCCAGTTTGCCTGGGATCATTCCAAAGATAGCAGAGTGATAGAGTGAAGATAGAGTGAACTGACTTGCCTTGAGAGGGACTTTGGCTACACCCAGTAGCCACCACATTCTCCAGCTTTAATTCTGCAATATATTAGACCCGCTCAATGAAATGAATTGTTCTGAAGGTTTCTGCATGCTGTAATGATGACCTATTAATGATGGGGTGTGTCTGTCTGGTTGCAAAAGATGCAAGACATTAGTTTTCATAACCCTTATGCAATTCTCAACCTTTCTGTGTGACATAATGACCTCATCTGCAACCCAGTTTTGTGACTCTGTTCCTATGGGCATCCTTGGATCTTCCAGTGGAAACTCATGATGTATTTGACTCCCATTGTGGCAGATACCAAATGTCAGTCTTCTAGTCATACAATCAATACCATATGACATCGATGCCACCTACATTTCCTGTTTTATAATAGAGCCATTGTTTTAGCATCACGAAGGGGGTGAATCAATGTTTCCTCTTCAGATATCCTTGATCCTTATCATAGCTTAATGTTTCAGTAGACCTACTTTTACATTTATCACAATATTGTGGTGTAGGACATTTTTTGAAAAATAATTTCCCACTCTCTCATTTTCTCTCTTTTCCATTTAGAACATAAATGCAGTTGGCAAAAGCCAAAATGTTTGTAGAATAAAGTCTTAGTGTCAAATCAGGACATCAACTATCTACACTGCATGCCCAATTATTAGGCAAGTGAGTATTCTGATCGTATCATTATTTCCATGTACATTTTCCAACTCCAAACCATATAAACTTGAATGCTTATTGGATTCAATCATTTTCAGGTGGTATGTATTTGTGTAATGAGGGAGGGTGTGGCGAAAGTGAATAACACCTTATATCAAGATGTGCATAATTATTAGGCAGCTTCACTACTAAAATGGGCAAAAAAGAGATTTAACTGACACTGAAAAGTCAAATATTGTAAAATGCCTTTCAGAAGGATGCAACACTCTTGAAATGGCTAAAGTATTGAGGAGTGACCACAAGACAATCAAACGTTTAGTTGCGAATAGTCAACTGGGGCGCATAAAACGCATGGAGAAGAAAAGGCGCAAATTAACTGCAAAAGACTTGAGAAGAATTAAACGTGAAGCTACCAGGAACCCATTATCCTCCAATGCCACCATATTCCAGAACTGCAACCTACCTGAAGTGTCCAGAAGTATAAGGTGCCAAGTGCTCAGAGACATGGCCAAGGTCAAGAAGGCTGAAACACGACCACCACTGAATATATTCAAAAGTTGAAGCGTCAAGATTGGGCAAAGAAATACATGAAGACAGATTTTTCAAAGGTTTTATGGACAGATGAAATGAGAGTGACTCTTGATGGACCAGATGGATGGGCCCGTGGCTGGATCACTAATGGACACAGGGCACCACTTCGAGTCAGGTGCCATCAAGGTGGAGGAGGGGTACTGGTATGGGCTGCTATCATTAAGGATGAGGTAGTTGGATCTTTTCGAGCTGAAGATGGACTGAAACTCAACTCTCAAACCCACTGCCAGTTTCTGGAATGTTCTTTCTTCAAGCAGTGGTACAGGAAGAAGTCTTCAGCATTCAAGAAGGCCATGATCTTTATGCAGGACAATGCTCCATCACATGCATCCAAGAACTCCACTGCTTGGCTAGTCAGCAAGGGCCTCAAAGATGCCCAAATAATGGCTTGGCCCCCTTCCACACCTGACTTAAATCCTACTGAGAACTTGTGGGCCCTTCTCAAACGTAACATTTACAGTGAGGGAAGACAATACACATCTTTGAACAGCATTTGGGAGGCTGTGGTTGCTGCTTCAGCGAAATTTGATGATGAACAGATCAAGAAACTGACAGACTCCCTGGATGGAAGGCTCATGGCAGTTATTGAAAAGGGTGGCTATATTGGTCACTGAACATTTTTGAAAGGCCAAAAATGTTATTTAATTGTCATTTTGTCATTTTGTGTTACTTATTTGTTGCACCTACTCTAAAAATTGAGAATAAACGATTGAGTTGGGAGAAATTATTTTTGTAATTTAGTTGCCTAATAAATGTGCACACTTATATATTCCCCTGAGAAAGACAAAACTCACTTTCTTTGTTAAACATTGAGGTTTGAGGTTCAATAACATTTTGGATTGACTGAGAGCATTGTGTTTGTTCAACAATGAAATTAATCCTGTGGAATACAATTTGCCTAATAATTGGGCATGCAGTGTATGTCACTGCACTACAAAATGTTCCAATATGACTTAAATATTGACTCATGGCTTTATTTTCTGCACACAGATGCAAGTCTTTGCCTGCCTTGATATAGAATAAACAATCAGCAGGATCAAATCTGTGCAAAAACAACATTTGTGTTTGCTAGATTTTATCTTTTGCTTGATTGTCATCTCCAGACAAAATCTGTCATATTGAGTGAAGAAACTGGTTATTGCACATGCACAAGATAACAATAAGGAGACGTTCAGGTAATCTCGAGTGCACGTAGACATGAAAGATTCTGTCATGCTAAGATTTGTCATAATTATCTGTTGCCTTTAACTAAACATTACCAGCTATAGGGGATTAACCTGAATCAACAAATGCCCTATATTCACATCCATGTGTCAAGGAAATATTCAAAGCATGGAAACCGCAGACTAAACAACTGTTGGGAGTGAAAATTAATAACAATCTGAAACTATCCACCCTGGTATACTTGCTGGGACAAAACTGGCTGCAGAAGTGCAAAAACAAAAGTTTATGTGCCAAGAAATTATTTTGGAATTATTCATGTACAACATGTTAAACATGTTCAGAGAGTTATTCACCCTAGTTTGTTTGCAAGCCTTTTCTTTATCAGACTGACCTTAGCCTGTGTGGCCTTGTTGATTTTTCAAAAATATCCCTGTAAATAACCGTGTCATTTTCCACTAAGTCAAACAAAGCAAATCTTTGTTAAATGGATGGCCTACATGGAATATGAAATATTTTTATTTAATCCATTTTTGATAATTGAATTAACACGTATGCAATATGCAATGATCTTAAAATGACAATGTGTAATCGATGTACTACGAATAACTGCATTATGAACGTTATTCAATATGTTAGATATTTAATCATTAATTTAATTATCATTTACTCAGTTTAATAATCAAAGTGCAAATCAATGGAAAAATGCAGTTTGGCTTCTCTAGGGAGAATTACAGCCTTTTTGTTTTAAACTCTGTATGACTCTAAAGGAGATATGTGTGTGTGTGTGTGTGTGTGTGTGTGTGTGTGTGTGTGTGTGTGTGTGTGTGTGTGTCTGTGTGTGTGTGTGTGTGTGTGTGTGTATACTAAAAGGATAATTTAATGTTTTAATAAGAGCAGGGCTGGTGTTCAAAAAAGGCAGATGATATACGTGCATTAATTAGTGCTAGAAATGAGATGAAACATATGTATGTGGGCAGACATACAACTCTTCATTTTATAAGAATGTGTGTAACCAATGACTGTAATAAGAGAAAACATTTAATAAACTAATCAAATGAATGCAGAAAGTAAGGATAGTTAGTCAATATAAAATATGAAACCGTATGAAGTGATTACAGTGTGTTTTATACATAGTAAATGAAATAGTCATTCTTTTGCCATCATTGAAGCAAGTTGGGGTCAAGGGTGACCAGCTAGAAGGAAGAGGCATAAGATGATTTCATTGGATGAAGAGGCCATCACTCAAAGAGATAATAATTATTATAATTTATTTTATAATAATTAATAACTATGATAATTGCATTTATTTATCACACACTATACATTTGCACATATACAGTGAAATTCTTTTTTTCACATATCCCAGATAGGCTGGGGTCAGAGTGCAGGGTCAGCCATGATACAGCACCCCTTGAGCAGATAGGGTCAAGGGCCTTGCTCAAGGGCCCAACAGTGGCATCTGTGGTGGTGCTGGGGCTTGAACCCCTGACCTTCTGATCAGTAACCCAGAGCCTTAACTGCTGAGCTGACAGAGATAAGAGGGAACAGAAACTGTATAAAAAAATGCATGATTCTGAAGTGTAATTGTAGATGCTCCATGGACTACCTCAGCTTTGTTACTCTGTAATAAAAGTCGATTTTTGGAATCAGAACTTTGCGCCTCTGAGAAATCTTTGACTCG
The DNA here is from genome assembly GCF_019703515.2 of Myxocyprinus asiaticus. Classification (NCBI taxonomy): domain Eukaryota; kingdom Metazoa; phylum Chordata; class Actinopteri; order Cypriniformes; family Catostomidae; genus Myxocyprinus; species Myxocyprinus asiaticus. The sequence continues at coordinate 4,578,884 of NC_059373.1, read as the reverse complement.
ACTGAGCTTCGATGGCTGTTTTGGGGAATCTGCCATGAGAGGAATAGGCCAATAATAATAGTAGGCCTAATAAATCTGTCTAAATCCATATGGGCTACACTAAGGGTATGAATAATAAATAACCACCACAACAACTAAAACTCCTCCACTGCTGGTGTGTACCATATCTACAGGTGTTATGGTGTTATAATGCTGAGAGTTTAATTCATTTTGAGTAAATGGCCTCCTCTGCTGGACACTTCTGAAAATTGCATTAAATCTTCATACAGTACTATATATATATATATAGGACTAAAATATAATGAGCATGCAAGAGTGATTTGCATGTTAAAATGTTTGTATCAACCTGAATTCCAGTTACTTTTAATTATATTTAAACTTTACTTAATTACCTAAAATCACTGTATTAGCTTTGTTTGTAGAAAATTAAAAAACACTAAAAAACTTTATTTTAAATTTGTATTTTAACTTTAATAATACAAATGTCACCCTTGGTTATGGTCGCTCGCTCTCCCCATTGGAATGAACGGGAGATTGCCGGGAACGACGCGGTATTTGGCCAAAAAAAAAAAAAAAAAAAAAAAAAAATGTTAGATAATTTTTTTAAATTACACAGTAGCTAATTTTGTATTTTTGCTTGAGGTGATGAACCTCCGTGAAGTTGGCACCCCATATAATTAAATCGTTACCAAATCGAGCACAAACGAACATCACCGGTTCGGGGCGATTTGGAACACATGGTGTTGATTGTGACGTCACACAGCCAACAAAACAAAGTCTAATATCTCAAACACCGAACCAGCACAAACATTCTTTTTCTTTTTTTTTTTTTTTTTTTTTTTTTTTTGCGGCATTTTTATTTATATGGGGTGCCAAGCCAACTTCACGGAGGTTTTTGACATGAGGTTTTTTATTTATTTATTTATTTATTTATTTATTTATTTATTTATGTCCCAGTCCAGGTCGCTTGTTCCTCTTATGAAATCTGGCAACATGTTCAGTGAGAGGCTGAGAGCTGTAAGAGAAAGTGAAACTGTGTCCCTTTTGCATTCCTAAAGTTGATAGTGGATTGGTTGACACTGTAAGCTTTTCTCCATTGTCTTGTTTAGTTTCTATTCCAATTTTATTACAAATAATCGAATTCTTCCTGCTTCAAGATTCAACCCGTCACCACCAGCAGCCACAGCGGACTTCAGCGCACACAGCATTCGCATTGGAAGCACCCTGGAGATGGCTAGTCCAAAACAGGTCCTGCTTCTAGAGCCTCAGTACGAACTGAGATTCCGAGGTCCATTTACAGAGGTGTTAACCAACACACTAAAGCTTACTAATCCTACAGACCGAAAGGTGTGCTTTAAAGTCAAGTTGACTGCACGCTCACAGCACAGATACTGCGTGCGGGCAAACAATGGAGTGATTGATGCTGGAGCCTCCATGAACGTCTCGATAATGCTGCAACCGTTTGATTATGACTTGAATAAGAAAAGCACATACAAAGACAAGTTCATGATAATGTCTCTGCTGGCACCGCCTGATATGACCGACATCGAGAAAGCATGGAACGATGCCAAGCCTGAGGATCTGATGGACTCCAGGCTGACATGTGTCTTTGAGATGCCCACTGAAGTCGAAAGCAATAAGATATCCTCCAGTCTTGATGATGGAGAGGTGAAGAAGGTCACAGAGGAGTGTAAAATACTGCAGATGGAGGTGCAACGACTACGAGAGGAGAACAAACAGATCAGGCAGGAAGATGATCGTCTGCAGATGAGGAGCACGGTAAAGGGGAAAGTGAAAAAAAACAAAAAATAAATAAAGTGAACCCAACTTGAGGAACAAAAATAGCCTTAAACTATTAGAAAGCAGAATATTTATTCAACCAGTCTAAGAGCATAGATAGTGTTGATACAGGTAAGTGCTATGTAAGAGAGATTGTGCTAAACAGGTTTCTAATATTAGCAGTCTGGTTAAATAGGTCTTACTGCAATAAGTTGGACAAAACCATGAGTTTTTACTTTTGTTGTTTACTGCACTGAAATTCTGTCTGAATTGTATAATTGCATGTCATTTGATTGAATGTAAGGTTAAAGTTTGGTATGCATCGTCATTTTGTCACATGACTTAAAGGAAACAGAAAGTGTACTGTGACAGTACTGTTCAAAAATGATGACATAAATAGTTTTCATTTATCACTTAATGTCAAGTCCAGTAAACATAAAAAAGCTAATTCAATATTCGGTGTGACCACCTTTGACTTCAAAACAGCACCAATTCTCCTAGGTCGCTTGGACACAATTTTTCTTGGTTGTTGGCAGATAGGAAGTTCCAAGCTTCTTGGGGAATTCAACACAGTTCTTCTATCTATTTAGGATGTCTCAATTGCTTCTGTCTCTTCATGTAATCTCAGACTGACTCTGAACTGAGTGTTCAGTGGGGGGCACTGTGGGGACCATGACATCTGTTGCAGGGCTCCCTGTTCTTCTATTCTAATCTTTTCTATTTGCAAAAGTAATGTTTGTGAGTCTAACATTTATATTTCCTATTGACACTAAAGATGAAGATATAAATAACCATCTTAAGACAAATGCTTTTGTGAAACATCTTATGTGCCTAAGACTTTTGCACAGTGCTGTATATATTTGCAATTTTGGCATTTTTTTTGTGTGTTACACTACTTATAAGAGAAGGATTGAGGAATACTAAAGAGGTGTGGGCACAGCTCCAAAACAATGGACCCACATGGGGCAGAATGAGGTCCCAGGTCAATAAAGACCTGAGGTATGCGTTTAGGTTTAAATGTGCTCTTTTAAATTAGTAGGTGTTAAATAATGGCATGAAGAATAAGGATCCACATGCTCAGTGGAAAAAAATATTTTTCTTTCTTTTTTTTTTTTTTTTAATGGGCTTTAAGACTGAAAGGGCAATTGCAGAATCTTCACCAACATCACCAAAGGGAAGAGAGGCCAGGAGTATAGATAAACTTCCACGTAAGTCAGTAACCCAGAAAAAAAGAATGAATTGAAAGTGCACAAATGACTAATTCATTTTCCTCATATGATGCGTATAATTTTAAAAGTACTGTTTAGGAATGTTAATGGTATATATTCATCATATCTCTTTCAGTAATGTCATCCTCTGGTGGTCCCTTGACTGAGGAGCTTCAGTGTTCAATCTGTCTGGATGTATTCACTGATCCAGTCAGCACTCCATGTGGACACAACTTCTGCAAGAGCTGCCTGAATAAGTGCTGGGACACCAGTCAGGATTGCAACTGCCCATACTGTAAAGAACAATTCAACCAAAGACCTAATCTGAAGATTAATACAACACTCAGAGAGCTGGTTGATCACTATAAAAAGAAAAATCATCCAGATAAACCTGCTGTTCTGTGTGACATCTGTATAGAAAGAAAGCTGAAAGCTGAGAAGTCGTGTCTGGTGTGTCAGAGCTCTTACTGTGAAACTCACTTGGAGCCTCATTTGAGAGTGGCAGGATTAAAAAAGCACAAACTGACTGATCCTCTAAATAATCTGGAAGACTGTATGTGTCAGAAACATGAGAGACTTCTGGAGCTGTTCTGTAGAGATGATCAGTCATGTGTGTGTTTGATCTGCACTGTGACAGACCACAAGACTCACAACACTGTTCCTTTAGAGGAGGAGAGTGCAGAGAAGAAGGTAGGAGAAAAATACAATGTTCTCACTCTCATGTTGGTCCAATCCTGTATAACGTTCTTTATTGGAACCCTTTTCACAAGGGGCTATCAGCCTCCTAAAAAGACAATAGACACCATGAAATAATGCATGGTATCATATGGCTTCAGAAGACTTGGAATATAGTGCACAGACTTTATACAGACTACATGTTTTTTTTCTCATGGTGCTTTTTTCCTTTTGTGAGCTTGACAACCCCCTGGTTTCAGTGTATGCTTTTATTGTATGTAAAAAAAGGGAGTGTGAACATCCTTCATAATATTGTATTTTGTTTAAACGGAGAATGAAAGTCAACAGGGGTTTGGAACGACATGAGGGTGAATAAATGGTGAAAGCATTGTAACTTTCGGGTGAACTATTAATTTAAAATATTCGTTATACTGCTTTAAAATACTCAAACAAGACATGTTCTTGGAAGATTAGAAATCAATGTACTGTTAAAATGTGTCTGTGTTGTTTTTTCGATAGACTCATCTGATGAAGACACAGACTGAAGTGAAGCAGATGATCCAGGACAGAATCGAGAAGATCGAACGCATAAAACACTCAACAGAACTCAGCAAAGTGAGTTTAATAACAATTGAAGAAGTTAAATATTTAATATTTGTGACCGGGGCTAGTTGTCACATGGCGTAAATTACAGTCACAAGGGTTATATCTCAGTTACTACATGTTTTGTGTCAAATGCTTGTTTAGTTTTTTTCTAGAAGTGGTTGTCAAAATGTTAGTTCAAAACTCTCTTAAATTAGGACAATCTCTGTACATTTTAGATCCAGATCCATTCAGCCAAGGGGCAACTATATAATGAATGTAGTTCTCACAACAATTTCTGTTAGCAACAAACAGTTTTACATTTCTGCTGTTTCCTGAATAGTTTTGTGCTTTATTTTAATCTTACGGTCTAAATTTGACTATATACAGTAGTCTAAATACCCTATAATGGACTACACAATGACAGGTAGAGGTTCCCATTGTGACAACAACTTATCCCATTTATTGTGACAACATTCCCTGCATTACAGCCAATTGTCGTTTCCCTTGGCAACAATGGTAAAACTTTTTCTCATTTGTTGATTGACCTGCTTGAGCAGAGAAACACAGAGAAGGAGAAAGCAGCCAGTGTTGAGCTCTTTACTGATCTGATGCACTCCATTGCGAGATGTCAGACTGAACTGCTGGAGATGATGGAGGAGAAGCAGAAAGCAGCAGAGAAACAGGCTGAAGAACTCATTGAAGAGCTGCAGCAGGAGATTGCTGAGCTAAAGCTGAGAGACACTAAGCTGGAGCAGCTCTCACACACTGAAGATCACATACACCTCCTACAGGTCAGTGTCCCTCTCTCTGATCAATGAGAATGATGTAAATCACTCCATAACAGTCCTCATGCTGAAGGATTCCTCCTCTCTCCTGCTGTAGGTTTATTCATCCATGTGCAGCCCTTTAAACACCAAGAACTGGCCTGAGATCAGTGTTGACCCTCATGTGAGTTTAGAGACTCTGAGGAGAGCTCTGACTCAACTGCAGGAGAAACTCTCTCACACTGGTAGGTCAAATCTTATCTTAAGCACTTATGGTTTAGATGCTATGAATACATTGATATATGTTTCAGTGTCTATCCAAATGTACAAAAATGTTTAACCATTACGTACAAATATCCAGGAATATTAATGAGATCACCCTGTAAAAACAATAGCATATATAAATAAATCTCAAAGATCTCACTGTTGTATTGTCGTTTGTCTGTACAGTGTTGAAGAGGATGCAGAAGTATGCAGGTACAGTGTGTCATCTGCATTCTTCAGTCATATACTACTATAGTTATGTACTGACCACTTAATTACTACATTCCAGTTTGTTTCAACTCTTAATTAAATTAAAACACTATATTCTCTGATCTCTCTCTCAGTGGACGTGACTCTGGATCCTAATACAGCTTCGCCATATCTCATCCTGTCTGATGATGGAAAACAAGTGAGACCAGGAGATGTTAAACATGACATCCCAGATAAAAAAGAGAGGGTTGATGCCTGTCCTCGTGTCCTGGGAAAGGAGGGGTTCTCCTCAGGGAGATTTTATTTTTGAGGTGCAGGTGAAGGGAAAGACTAAGTGGACTTTAGGAGTGGCTAGAGAATCCATTAACAGGAAGGGAGTGATCACAGTGACACCAGTGAATGGATACTGGACTGTGGCTCTGAGGAATCAGAATAATTATTGGGCTTGTGCTGATCCTGATATCTTTCTCTCCCTGAGAGTGAAGCCGCAGAAGGTCGGTGTGTTTGTGGATTGAGGAGGGTCTGGTCTCCTTTTATGATGTGGAGACCAGCTCACATATCTACTCGTTCACTGCTCAGACTTTCACTGACAAACTCTATCCATATTTTAGCCCATCTATAAATGATGAAGGTAAAAACTCAGCACCCCTGATCATCACACCTGTCAATCACAATACCTGATTTTACCCTCCAAGTATGAAAAACTAAATGGAATTCATGGTTTAATAATAATTAAAAACAATATATAATAAAAATATTAAATATAGATGAGCTGTAATTTGAAATGTGAAATTCTTGACATTTGAAAACTAAAATATATGTCCTAAATGATTTTACTGCACAAAATGTTCTGTCCTATTCACCTGTCAAAGTGCAGTTACATGTAAAATGGTGTAGGTTTGTTTATATTGAAATAATTACAGCATTTGAATAAAGATGCATAAATCTGAAAACATTTAATTGCTTGCACTTAATTACATGTGACAATTTTTTGACCATAATATTAGCTTTCAAGAACTGTTATAATTTAAGCCCAAAACAAAAATGTACCATTTTCACCATAGTTCCAACAAAAACACCATCGATTTCTGGGCATTTAAAGGTTTACTCCTGTTTAATCATAATAAATTAACCTAAGATGCCCTTCAAACAGTGTTCAAACAAGAAGAAACATTCACAGTTTTGATTAATTTCACTGGATAAACAGCATTGTATTTCCATAGTACTATAGGTGTGCTCAAGTCCTCCTGGGAAGTTCGTACTTATGAGGTCGGAGATCGTAAATATGACGTGATGTTCCTTTTTTAGTCGTAAAGAACGGACCCGTCTTGCAATTTCACATTTCTTTCTCTCTTTTTTCTCTTCTGGCGAATTCAGGAAGCTTTTTTGGATCAGCTGCACATTATCCGTCCTCATCCTTTTTGACTTGTCTGCTGCCTTTGACACAGTGAACCAAAAGATCCTCCTGTCCACCCTCTCTGACCTGGGCATCACAGGAATTGCGCATGGATTGTTTGAGTCATATCTCACTGGCAGATCATTCAAGGTCTCCTGGAGAGGAGAGGTGTCCAAGACACACCAGCTGACCACTGGGATTCCTCAAGGATCAGTGCTTGGACCCCTCCTCTTCTCGATGTACACAGCATCAATCAGACCGGTCACTGAGGCACATGGCTTTTTCTAGCACTGCTACGCAGATGATACGCAGCTCTACTTGTCGTTCCAGCCTGATGACCTTACTGCCTCAGCTCATATCTCTGCCTGCCTCTCAGACATTTCGGCCTGGATGAAGGAACGACACCTTCAACTCAACCTTGCCAAGACAGAACTCCTTGTGATCCCAGCCAACCCATCTGTTGACCACAACCTCACTATTCATCTTGGTTCAACTACACTAACACCAACCAGAGGTGCGTTTCCTATACAACGACGTAACTCACTGCTTAACCACCAGAGTAAGATGCATCGTTAGAGAAACGAACTAGCTAGTCACGACTGTTTCCCGAAACCCTAGTAACTAATTCGCACATCCATCATTCGAACCACGTTGGTTCAACAATGTAGAGCTGTCATTAATGATGTTACTGAGGGGGTGGAGTAATAACTTCTGCAGAGATCGAATGGATATCAAATTATAGCAGCTCATTTACATGGACAGAAAGCCATATATTGTGAAAAAACTGCTTAAGACACGAAATAGACATTTACGTTTATATGCACTTTGTATGTGGCGTACTCTTTACTACAGTATACAAGCGGTTCGGTCAGTAAGCAGCTCCACAGCAACGTTATTTTCCTGCAACGCTGCTGTAAATAACAAACATGGCATCTGAGGACTACATCTGTTATATTCTGTTCTCCATTGTTTCACTTTATTTTCACATGCCCTTCTGTTGCTGGTGTGTTTGTTTTCATTGTGACCTCTCGCAGCATTGAGCTGCAATAGTGGGGTTTCCCTCTTACCTCCGAGGCACTTTAGCACATACATATGAAAACAAAACGATAAGAACACCACTTTTATTCTTGACACAATGAAAGATATAGAATTAAATATATGTGGAGTGAAAGATACAGACTGGGTCTGGCAAATGGGCCTCTGGCGAAGCTGTGTGGTGCTGCATGGCAACAAACATACGATTTTCAAGTTGCTTTTCAGTGACAGAAAAGTTAAAACCCTTCACAATCTGAATTTAAATACAAAATATAATATCCCATTTGATGACCAAAAAATCCATTTTTTAACATGTGTTTTGAGTTAGTGCTTTTCTAATACACTGGGAATTCATCCAGTAATTTAACATGTAGAAATGAGCTCATAATAGGTGATACTTGTGTCTTGGTGCATCACAGTAGCATTGGAATGCCAGATCAAATGTAAGCAATTATTGTGTGAATCATGTCATGCAATGTCTTTACTTCATTATCAACTACCAGAATAATGTCATTAATAATATACTGTAAGTGTGATTAAGAATCCTATGTATGGAATGAAATACAAACCTTTATTGTTTTGCAGTGGTGATGACCCACCGTCACATACACAACAAAAGTCAAGTAACTAAAGCTGGCTATGTAAAGATTTTCTCAATACACAAGATAATAGCCATGATAATATAAGCCAAACATGACACAAAACACATCCTTTATTTAAATCCTCAGACAATTCTAAAGAGAGGCCTTCTCATTTTTCCCAAGCCACAGCATAACTATGAGAAAAACCAGCATGAAAGCAGCCTATTAAAAAAAACAAAAAAAACATTAACAGATGAATGCAATAATGTGATAATCAAATTAAGCTGTGCCCTATTAATGGCACAAATCATTGATGAAACATTCACATTTAGCTAGTTAATCTAGATGATTATTAGCCACCAAGGTGTTTCTATCCATTCCTCAGGTGCATCAGCAGTAGGTGTATTAATGACTCCCCTAATACAGTATCTATGTGTGTATCAAATGCTCAACAATGGCGGCTTTTCAAAGAATCCTACAGCTTGAGCACAGAAGGTGACGTAGAAGTCAGGTATTGTATATAAATGCCTAAATAAGGACAAATTTCTCCCCACTTGACTCTCTATGTGATGAGGAAATCATGAGAAAATTCTGGATTCCAAGGACCAAGATCCTTGAATTGCTGCAGGTTGTGAAACCATACCTTCAGAGGGCCACAAGAAGAAACTACGCCTTAAGTCCAGCAGTGCAGTTCTTAGCTGCACTGTGGGAAGTTTTATGGAGGTGGTTGGTGATGGCCTGTGGCTCAGCAAGTCTTAGGTCAGCAAGGCTGTGAAAGCAGTAACATGTTACAGCTTAAGAACACCACGCTGACTTTCCGCAAAACTCCTAAAAAAAAATCCAGTCACAACATTGCAGTCACGGACATTTTTTCAACTTCCTGAGGAGGAAGAGGGGGTCATGCTGGTGCTGATGATGAAGATGCTGCTGCTACTGTTGATGATGATCCATTGAACCCACATCAATGCAGAATGCATCCTGCAGGAGCATAAGTCAGAGAACATTTAATTCAGAAAATGTTTGTTTACTTTTTTCATTTTTAAATACAGTTTGGTTACTGTATTTTCTATCATTTTATCTGACTGACGTTAACTTGTGAGTAATAAGCATTTTGTGTAATTTCCTACCTTGGTCTATGTTTTTTTCCCCTGCAAACATTAACTGAAAGACTACTGCAAACAAGAAGTATACATTTGTTTTCTATTACCTATTTCTATAGCCTATTGAGAATATTCCATATTCTGTTATATTCTACTTCTGTGAACACCTCACAATAAACACAAAACCAATTTTACACAGACATGTTATCCCATACAGAAATCAGATATTGTCACAGTGAGAAAAACTCAGAGGCAGAAGTTTGGACACAGTTGCGGGTTTTATTGATGAAGGGAATGGGTGAGAGGTGAAACAAACAGGTGAGGTTATCCAAACACTAGTATGGCATGAACAGCAGGTGAGTAAACTTCAAACAGGGTATTGTGACAATGAACATATGATCAGAACACACAACTGTCTTTTGATCTTTGTAGGAAACGTTGCAACACAGATGAACAGAATACATCGCTGGAGGAATACATGGGATGAAACACGCAGTAATCTCGGGAACAGGAAACAAATGACAAGGTAAGTATTTCAACAGGTAAGTATAGAAGGGCTAGGGAGTCCGTAGTCTTTGTGAGAACTCTGACGAGAACAGACTGGCGTTCTGATGACGTGCAGGTGCGGGTAATTAAAACTCAGGGGCGAGTGAGCACAGTGCAGGCAGTGGATCCGTGACAAATATATGGCCATACATGTGTATTTATACAATTATTGTTCATTTATTTGGGCATATTGGCTATATAAAATTACACTGTGATTTGGAAAATTATGTTTTACATATATGAAAATGAAAATTTTTAAATATGTAAATGAATGAATTTTACACTTAGTGCTTTTCTGACACTATACTCAAAGTACAGATAACTTTTTATATCAGTGAAAACCATTAACATGCATATAGTGTTTTACATTTATAGCCATATGTGAAATTTCTCTTTGGAAAATGTTGTAACAAAGATATACACTTGTATATAATAAAATAACTCACCTTTTCTAAGTGAAAACGAAGCCAATCCTGCATTCCAAATGGCATAAATAATGCCTTCGAAGGGCACTTTGAAGGGAGAACAATTGTGACAGTCATGCTGGAAGATCATTTCAAACAAAAATGACTTTGAGCACCACAACTTCAAGCCTTTCAAAGCTCTCAGAGTGGATGGTGAAGTCTTTGAAAGCAATAGGGCATAGGGGTGAAAACTCTGAATAGAACACACCCCAGTTGTGGTGAAATCAATGACATCGACACCACAAACTATCAAGGAACTATGCTTCTAACCACAGGTGGAGAATGGTTTCGGGAAACGGCAAATCGTTGAAATATATTGGTAACGATGAAACTTGCAACCATAGTTGGCTAACGATACCTTAGTAAAATGCACTCCAGAACAGCTCGGAACTTGGGAGTGGTGGTTTAGATGACCAGCTTAATTTCACTGCACACACCTCATCAACCGCCTGGTCTTGCAGACTCGTGCTTTACAACATCAGGAAAATCAGACCTTTCCTGTCTGAATATGCTACACAGCTTCTGGTCCAAGCTCTGGTCATTTCAAGACTGGACTATTGCAATGCTCCGTTGGCTGGCCTTCCAGCTAACACAGTTAACCCACTGCAGATGATCCAGAATGCAGCAGTGCATCTGGTCTTCAATCAGCATAAAAGGGCTCATGTAACCCTACTCTTGATTTCACTCCACTGGCTACCTGTAACTGCCCGCATCAAATTCAAGGCTTTGACTCTGGCTTTCAGGACAGCCAATGGAACCGCATCCTCTTACTGCAATTCACTTCTTCAGGTCTATGCTCCGACTTGCTCTCTGCGGTCTATGAATGAGCGATGCCTGGTGGTCCCATCACAAAGAGGCTCAAAGTCTATTTCACGAACATTCCCACGAGTTTCCCACTCATAATAACGACTTTGTGGTGCCGTTCATGTGCGCTGAACTCGTAAGTATGATCATTACGATATGACTTGAAAGCACCAAAGTCTAAAGTAATACAAGCAGAGTTTATAATTAACAATTGGGCTCACCGGCCACTGTGGCTAGTAGTTTTCCAAGGTCAATTGCCACTCAGCATTTTCACTAGCCAAAATCCCCCACCTTGCAAAAAGTAGTAACGGTAACTGGAGACTGTAACTGCATGAATTTGTTCAGACATTGTATTTCAACAAGAATGATGTGAGTTCAGCAGGACACAGGCCTAATGGTTTAAGTAACCTATAAAATATCCAAAGCCAAACGGCAGTTAGAGCAGGAGGAAACTTTGTCAATAACTTGTCCATAAGTCATGGAAATTTCAAGCCCTTCAAATTGTAAATGCCTATTAAAGTTTATCATTTTTCTACCTTTGTTTAACAGTGGCATTTGCAATGACAAGGCCATTATGTAAGACCATTGGTGGCTTCATATTTCTGTGGTTAGATTGATGTTGATAGTCTTTTCTAAAAAAGAAAAAAAAAAAAAGCTGTAGTGTTTATGAAAAAGCGAATAGCCTAAACATTTAGAAACCTTTTACTACAACTTTCACAGTTGTAATAATATTAAAGTCTAATAGATTCACCCTAATAGATTTAATATACACTGGCAGCCAAAAGTTTGGAATAATGTACAGATTTTGCTCTTATGGAAAGAAATTGGTACTTTTATTCACCAAAGTGGCATTCAACTGATCACAATGTATAGTCAGGACATTAATAACGTGAAAAATTACTATTACAATTAGAATTTCTTCTTGAACTACTTCAAAGATTTCTCATCAAAAAATCCTCCACGTGCAGCAATGACAGCTTTGCAGATCCTTGACATTCTAGCTGTCAGTTTGTCCAGATACTCAGGTGACATTTCACCCCACACTTCCTGTAGCACTTGCCATAGATGTGACTGTCTTGTCGGGCACTTCTCACGCACCTTACAGTCTAGCTGATCCCACAAAAGCTCAATGGGGTTAAGATCCATAACACTCTTTTCCAATTATCTGTTGTCCAATGTCTGTGTTTCTTTGCCCACTCAAACCTTTTCTTTTTGTTTTTCTGTTTCAAAAGTGGCTTTTTCTTTGCAATTCTTCCCATAAGGCCTGCACCCCTGAGTCTTCTCTTTACTGTTGTACATGAAACTGGTGTTGAGCGGGTAGAATTCAATGAAGCTGTCAGCTGAGGACATGTGAGGTGTCTATTTCTCAAACTAGAGTCTGATGTACTTATCCTCTTGTTTAGTTGTACATCTGGTCTTCCACATCTCTTTCTGTCCTTGTTAGAGCCAGTTGTCCTTTGTCTTTGAAGACTGTAGTGTACACCTTTGTATGAAATCTTCAGTTTTTTGGCAGTTTCAAGCATTGAATAGCCTTCGTTCCTCAAAACAATGATTGACTGATGAGTTTCTAGAGAAAGCTGTTTCTTTTTTGCCATTTTTAACCTAATATTGACCTTAAGACATGCCAGTCTATTGCACACTGTGGCAACTCAAAAACAATCAGAAAGACAATATTAAGCTTCATTTAACGAACCAAATAGCTTTCAGCTGTGTTTGATTTAATGGCAAGTGATTTTCTAGTACCAAATTAGCAATTTAGCATGAATACTCAAGGATAAGGTGTTGGAGTAATGGCTGCTGTCTAGATTTGGTCAAAAATTACTTTTTCACATAGTGATGGTGATGTTTTTAACATCAGTAATGTCCTGACTATATTTTGTGATCAGTTGAATACCATTTTGGTGAATTAAAGTACCAATTTCCTTCAGAAACAGCAAAATCTGTACATTATTCCAAACTTTTGGCCACCAGTGTATGTACAGTGTGTGTGTGTGTGTGTGTGTGTGTGTGTGTGTGTGTATATATATATATATATATATATATATAAATAGTAAAATAGTCTCATTTATAATTGTATTATTGATAATGTGCCCACCATTCCAAAAATAATACATAAGTAAATAAATAAAATGAAAAAAGACGTCGTCTTGGAGAAGTCAAGACTTACACAGAAAACTACAATCCCCAGAATTCCAAGCTCCGCTTTACACGAAAGAGCACATCCGGGTCAGTCTCAGATTGAGTGTGGTGTTGACAGGAGCTCGGTGTTTTTGTCTTTAATTTCTTTTCTCCTTAAGTGTCGCAATGATGTAGATAAGGAGGATATTTGTGATCCCTCCATGACACGCGTGACCGGCCTCCGTCCCTGCGGGATTCGGCGTGAAGACTGTGAGGACGTGATCAACTGTGAGTGTCTCCGTAAGAACGACATAATAATAATAATAATAATAAACAGTTTCATAATGTGTGTCTGATATCAACATCAAACCACCGTGTATGTGTTAGTGCTATCCTGTTCATACTGATATCTGACATGCAAAATAAAATTTATGGTTTGATATTATATGATCTGATACGATTTAAATGACATGCATACCATTTAAAAAAAAAAAAGTTATTTACCATGGTACAGTGATGGTAATACTATGCTTCTGTGACATGTACTTTAGTACTGAATGGTATTTACATGGTACTCCAGTGTACTTATATATATATCATAGTATTGCAATGGTACGAGTCCAAAAATCATGGTAATATCATGGTACTTTTGTTAGTGCATTATGATAAATGATCGTATTTACATGATTTTTTTTTTTTTTTGTAATGATTTATATTACTTAGTTTTTATTATTTTATAGTTATAGCATTTGTTTGGATTTAGATATAAAATAATGACTTCCAAATTTCTGACATTTTTTCCCCCCCATATATTATTTGTATGGATTATGGAATAAAACCATATGATGACATGCAATAAAATGCAAGTGATATGATCTAATACAATTTGCTCAATCTAATACAGGTATATGTGTACCCTTACCCAAAAATACAGTACTTTGCCTGCATGGTACAGTCATTATATGAAATGGTAATACTGTAGTAATTTTTTGTTTTGTTATTGTGATGATATATGAAGATTTCAATGTAATTTCTTTATTAATACCATGTAATAACATGTAACATTAATTTTAAAAATAACATTTATTTAATATTAATTGATATTTATTACTTAAATGGTATATCACCATATATTGTGGCTTGATTCTGAAATCACATATGCTAAATGAAATATGGCCTATATGATATGATGTTATATGCATCAATATTATATTTTTAGGACATTTCACATATAACATCTTGATAGCAAAAATATGATATCAGACAAAATTACAATTATCCCTTGTGTATTAGACATGCCAAATCAGTGTGTAGGGCATCCACATGTGTAATTGAGAACATGCCCAGCCTATAGAGCATACATGTGTAAAGGGGCTTTGTCTGGTTTGATTCTGAGGAAAGAAGGGGGAAGGATGTGGCAGAGTGTTGGATTAACCGTGTTGGTGATCGTGGCCACGCTGATATGTGTCCTCCTCTTCATGCTCTTCGGTAAGTGACACCCAAACCCTGCCATGTGCTCCAATGCAAATACAATGCCTATGAAATGTATTTGAACACTTAGAGCCTCACTAAAAAATGTGTGAATGCCATTACATTAGATACAAAATCTCAAAGCAAGTGACATTTATTTTGAGGAGACAGAGAGCACAAACACCCTTTTTTAACCCTTGTGCATCAATAAACAAAAGTTACTCAGAGGTCCTTCGAGGACAAAAATGTCCACATCAAAAAACTGCCATAATAATATTATATATATTAATATTATTTTCCACTTTCAATTAGTTAATTTTTTTAACCAACATCAGTCCTGATCATAACTACCAAATATTAATTCATTTTCAGGATTTTAACCCTTTAAATACTAGTTTGTTTACATAATGCCACTGTTGTATTTTACACACACACACACACAAATTTCTCAGTACACTCATACAAAACGCACTCTGACAACCATACCAACACACCCACAATTTTAGCTAAATCATTTATTCAACTGGCCTGCAGTGCGCTATAATACAGCAAACAGAAAATAGGAAAAAAGTATGTATTTGCTCCATAGGCTAAAATGAGAAAAATGGTGCCATCTGGTGGAAAATATTAAAAATGTAAATTTTGAAGCCAGGGCTCCGGAATGAAAGCATAATATCATAGAATTCATGATTTTATGCTTTAATGGCACTGGGATCAAATATTGCAGTTTTAATGGGTTTCAATGGGGACATTTTTGTCCTGAAGCTCCTGAGTGTAACTATTTTGTGTACACAGTGTATTATAGATGTATTACAGGAACTGAGGTTGAAATATCAAAATTCCCCCAAAAATACACACCTTTGCTAAATGTATGCCATTGGCATTAGCACAGTCAAAATGATCGAAAAAACAAAAGTGAAAAAGACAAAAATGTCCAGAAGGTCGCACAAGGGTTAAGGCAAAATATTTCAATACTTGCAATATACTGTATATATACTACTCAAAACAAAGGCCTTGAGGAGAACCGACTTCATACATCCACTAAAAATCACCTTGAGTTGCTTAAAAGTCATTGCAAAAATCATTCAGAAAAGTGAAGGTAGTTAAAAGGTAGAGAAAAGGTCTAGCATAATTTGTTTGCAGATGCCACTTGGTTTAATATTTAGTTTGATACTATGACATTTATGCATTTTTAAGTGTGACTTAAGTGTTCAAAAAAAACATTTTGGGGCCATTGTATGTAGTAGCATTCTTAATATGTAAACATGTAAGGAATTGCATGATTCTTTGAAGTCTAACGCAGTGCAGGCTTGCAACATGAGCCAATCCAATGGTCGTGAACTTTATCACATTTCTGAGAAACAGTCACACCTATAGCTTCAGGATTTTCTCTGTCTACAGTGAGTTCACAGCCTTGAATTTTGGCCCCATGTAAGAACACTATCAGTACAGTCGATCACTGCAAAAATAGAGCAGGTTTGTTCACTGTCAGCAGGCTTGATTACATTATGGACGTCTCATTTGCACAGCTGACTGAGAGTTGAGTGTTATATTTACCTTCATGTGCTCAGAGCACAGTAGCAGTAAAGACTGCTTTTCTGTACTGTAGGAACCTGCTAGCTGTTACATTTGTAAGGAATGTCCAGTATGTCATTTGAGAAGTTGTGCTGCACTGTGTCACCATATCAAAGGCCCAGATCTATGCAGGTCACAGTATTGACTGTACTCAACACACTTCTCTATTCAGTAATATTTTGCACTGAGACATATTTATCCAAAATGATCTTACTGTAATGCAAAAAAGAGATATATTATTTAAATTCAATTGAATTAATTTGAATGAAATAATTTATTGTATTACATTTGTTGTATTTTTCTGTAGTACATATTATTATTATTATTATTAAAATCAGAATAAATGAATAAAATGTTGTTTGTGGACAGGATGATTTTCAGTAATGCGAATTCAGTGACAATCATCATTGGCAATCATGAAAAGGTTTCAATGGCAAAAATCTTATTGTCTAAAAATAGGCTTTGTTTTCTTTATGCAAAATATAGTTTTTATTTTTCTCTCAATTTTTGGGGTGAAATGTTACCCGGACATGTTCTTCGTTAGCTTCATGTTAGCATTTACGTTTCTCTGTACAGTTTTACATTATAATCGTAAATATTAGTCACTTTCACACATACAGCCTTTTCTAGAAAATTAATAAAAACTTTCATATGTAGAGGTCATGTGTGAACAGTACCTGTTGGCAAATACTGGTAAATCAGCTCTGGCAATTTCCCGGAATGTGAAGTTGTAACGAGCAATTTTCACACAGTTATTTATTTTATTTTTTTCACACAGTACGAAAATGTCCTTTAAATGTAGTCAATATTTCATCATGCCATATTCATTAAATTGAGTAAATGTTACACTGAATAAAATGGCATATCATTTTAGTTGATGATTATGTGCAAAATAACAAAAACATGTACTAAACTGTAACAGACCAAATATTCAAATATTTAGAAAAATGTAAAAACTCCTTATCAAACAATAAAGATTATAAATAAGGATTAATACGGTATGTTTAACATGTACGATTAAACAACATGATAAAACTGTCCTAAAAATCCTGAGCTCCTGAAATAATAGCATATAATGAATTTACTGAAGTATTAGCTACTTTTTAATAGTGACTCTGTTGTGAATTTCTCATGTTCAGACTGCGTTATTTAATGCGTTGCATGTGGCATGTTTTTAAGGAAAAGGCGTATTCCCACGCAAGTTATGCATTCTTCCTAGCGTGTAAATGAATTCTGTTAATTCTCTTTATTGTCTGTGCAGATGTAAATTGTAATATTACTTTTCTATTGTGGATATAGCTGATTAATATCACATATAGATTGTGTTTGACTGGGGTAATTAACCCGTTAGTAAAGCTCATTATACAGATGTCCACCTCTTTCAAGTGGGGAAATCCCCAGCACACTATGACTGAATTATTTAAATAAATTCTTTCTAGATTTTTCTTATTTAAAAAAAAAAAAAAACCCATTGATTATCATCATGATGTGTCTTTTTGTCTCGTCTTTGTTATCATTGACAAAAATAAAATACAAATTTTGTCAGCAAACATTTTCATCAGTAATTAAGTTGACGAGATTAACACTGGTAACGTAACCAGGAAAGTTCCGTTTTGATGCTGTGTGTGAACAAAGCCATAAGATTACCGATTTGAGCATGTACGAGGTCAGGACTCGCTGACGTAAGAAGTCTGCTTTGGGCCAATCACAAAGTTCTGACAGAGATGACGTACAACTGTTATTACTCCTCGCCGTTTAAAGGGATACTTCACCCAAAAAAGAAAATTCTCTAATCATTTACTCACCCTCATGATATCCCAGGTGTGTAAGACTTTCTTTCTTCAGCAGAACACATTTGAAGAAAAATAGAAAAATATCTCAGCTCAGTAGGTCCTTAAAATGCAAGTGAATGGATATCGGACTTTTGAAGCTCCAAAAATCACAGAGAGTCAGCATAAACGTCATCCATACAACTCCAGTGGTTAAAGTAATGTCTTTTAAAGTGATATGATTGCATTTGGTGCAAAAAATATCAATATTTAAGAACTTTTTAACTACAGTCCAGCACTTCCCATAAGCTTCATGAGAGCGCTGAGTTCACGTGGTCCTTAATCTCATATTCTTTTCTCGGTGGAGACATCGAGGATGAGCACACAAATGTACCATTGTGAGTAAAGAAACAGATACAAGTACAAATTTAAACCAAAACCAATGAAGCTTCTGTACAGCGTTCCTCCTACTCACTTGTAAACGGCACTCCTCTTCTGGCTGCGTCACATGTGACCGGATGCGATGGTTTGTAGTTAAAATGTACTTAAATGGGGACCCGGGTAGCTCAGTGGTAAAGACGCTGGCTACAAACCCTGAAGTTCACTGGTTCGAATCCCAGGGCGTGCTGAGTGACTCCAGCTGGGTCTCCTGAGCAACCAAATTGGCCCGGTTGCTAGGGAGGGTAGAGTCACACGGGGTAACCTCCTCGTGATCACTGTAAGGTGGTTCGCTCTCGGTGGGGCACGTAGTGAGTTGGGCGTAGTTGCTGCAGTGGGTGGCGTGAAGCCTCAACACGCGCTGTGCCTCCACGGTGGCATGCCCAGCGAGTCACGTGATAAGATGTGTGAGTAGACGGTCTAAGACACGGAGGCAGCTGGGATCCGTCCTCTGAATCACTATGCCATCACAAGGACTTAGTGTGTACATTGGGAATTGGACATTCCAAAAATTGAGAGAAAAAGGGAAAAAAAAAGTACCTAAATATTAATTTTTTTTGCACCAAATGCGATCGTGTCACTTTAGAAAACATTGATTTAACCACTGGAGTCGTATGGATAACGTTTATGCTGACTGTCTGTGATTTTTAGAGCTTCAAATGTCTGATCACCATCCACTAGCATTTTAAGGACCTACTGAGCTGAGATATTTTTCTATTTTTCTTCAAATGTATTTTGGTGAAGAAAGAAAGTCATACATATCTGGGATATCATGAGGATGAGTAAATGATGAGAGAATTTTCATTTTGGGTGAACAAACCCTTAAACACTTGCGTGTTTTTATCGAATTGGACAGTTAGTGAAATTAAAGCACTTCTCTTTATCCTAGCGAATTAAGAACTTTGTTGACAGTTTCCAGGAACAGTAAGTGATTCCGTTACTTGTGATAAAATAACTATTCAACTTTGGAAACAAGATATACACAGGACCAAAACCCTTTCTGGCAAATAATGTCACAGAGTTCAACGGCATTTTGATGCTGATGTGTGCATAATAGCAAAACGGATTAAAGATGGAAAGCTGTTGCACATTTAACAGAAAACACAATCTGGCAATTTTACTGCAATTTAACTGGTTTCATGTGTGAAAGTAGCTATTCGTTGCTTGTACATTTCTTAACAAAATACAATCTAAATCTAATTCATCAGGTAACTGGAGTGCATTAACCCACAATTTTATTTTTTATTTTTTTTATTTTTTGTGATTTTCTCCACTTTTTCTCCCCAATTTGGAATGCCCAATTCCCAATGCGCTCTAAGTCCTCGTGGTGGCGTAGTGATTCGCCTCAATCCGGGTGGTGGAGGACGAATCTCAGTTGCCTCCGCATCTGAGACGTTAATATGTGCATCTTATCACATGGCTTGTTGAGCGCGTTACCGCGGAGACATAGCGCGTGTGGAGGCTTCACGCTATTCTCCGCGGCATCCACGCACAACTCACCACGTGCCCCACCAAGAGCGAGAACCACACATTATAGCAACCACGAGGAGGTTACCCCATGTGACTCTACCCTCCCTAGCAACCGGGACATTTTGGTTGCTTAGGAGTCATTCAGCACACCCTGGATTCAAACTTGCAACTCCAGGGGTGGTAGTCAGCGTCAATACTCGCTGAGCTACCCAGGCCCCCCATTAATCCACTATTTAATTTTGCAAATGCCAGTTGAATCCGTACAGTATCATCACGTGCATCCAAATGTTTTACTATTAGCCAGAATCAAATTCATTCAATGGTTATAAAGATAAACATGCATATTTGAGATTACCTCTCTCATGGTTCAACTGTAAAACTGAAAGCCAGACATGGCGTATTAAATGTAACTTATCTTTTTGTCCTGTTTATAGGGTGGTATGTGGTGTGGCAGCTCTTCCTATCGAAGTTTAAGTTCCTGCGGGAGTTGGTGGGTGACACCGGTTCCCCGCAGGCTGAAACCGAGCCTTCCGAGTCCGAGAGCGAACGCAGCTCGCCTCTGACGCCCCGCCACCGACCCAAGACCGCTCGCCAAAGGATCGTCCCTCCAGACAGCACTACATAGAGCCCTGAAACAAGATTTACTTATTTTTCTGTCTCTCAATAACCGTTTTCCTTATTTAGGCTGGATATGAGGTAGTTTCCTATGACCTGTGCCCCGCCCATCTGTAACAGACCTGCATTAATTGCTGTGCTCTGCAGCCACTCAGTTGTCATGGTTACACTGGCTCTCCTCGCCTCCTCTCTTTTCTGCTATTTACTGAGCTCGGAAACCCGATAAAAAGTCACTAAACTTCAAGTTAAAGTCAAGTTTTGGTGTGTGAACTGAACAAACATGTAAACTGGAGCGCAGCAACATGTTTACTTCCCAAATAACACGCTGCTACCCTTGGCCTGTGTAACAGCGTGGATGTGTAAATATATATTACTGTTAACTTTAAGCGATCTGTTAAAATCGAATGAATCAAGTTAACAAAAATCTGATTTACAGCTGACAACCAAACATCCAGTATTTCCGTGGACAAACATCACTACTATTTACACTGACATTTATCCAATAAGTGCAATGAAATCTTCTTTATTTTTCTTCGGAGTGGAAATGTCACAGAGCAAACAAACATTTTAACGGGCTGCACACCCTAAAGACATTAAAAATCGCCCCACAAGGAGAAGGAGAATGGTGTTATAAAAGTCTGTGTGCTTTGATGGCCGTCATTAGTTGCCTCCCTCCCTTGTGCCTCTGGCTTGGGTTGAAGTCGCTTTATAAAAGTGATAGAGCTAGAAATGCCACTGCCCGACCTTGCCTGTGTTGTAAAACTGTATTCACAGTTATATATTAGTTTGTCAAGTTCTTAAGAAATGCAGCTGTCACATATGTAAACGGTCAGATTTACATGTTACGTTAAATGTATTCTTTTGTCCTTTATGACAGTAGATGTTTTCCCTTCATAATAAACATATTTCATCAATGACATTTCTGTGATGAATTTAGATTTTAAAGGAATATTCCAGGTTCAATACAAGTTAAGCTCAATCAACAGCTTTTGTGGCATAATGTTGATTACAACAAAAATTTATTTCTCGTCTATAAAAAAAAAATAAAGCACAAATTGAGGTTACAGAGAGGCACTTAATAATAATAATTAATAATTGTATTTATTTATCACACATTATACATTTGCACATATACAGTGAAATTCTTTTTTTTCACATATCCCAGCTAAGCTGGGGTCAGAGTGCAGGGTCAGCCATGATACAGCACCCCTGGAGCAGATAGGGTCAAGGGCCTTGCTCAAGGGCCCAACAGTGGCATCTTGGCAGTACTGGGGCTTGAACCCCTGACCTTCTGATTAGTAACTCAGAGCCTTAACTGCTGAGCCATCACTTCCACTTACAATGGAAGTGAATGTGGCAATTTTTTGGAGGGTTTAAAGGCAGAAATTTAAAGCTTATAATTTTATAAAAGCACTTACATTCTTTTGTTAAAACTCCTGTGTTATTTGCAGTGTTGGGTGTGATGCATTACTAAGTAATGCATTAATGTAATTAAATTACTTTTTCATTGAAAAAAGTAAAGTAAGGGATTACTCTTAATTTTTCAGTAATGTAATTACAGTTACTTCTGATGTAATTGCGTTAAATACTGTATAGACTATTGAACAATTCTATATAAAACAATAGTGAATTTAAAATCGTAATTTAACATTTAATGTTAAAATGTATATTTTCTAATTTAACGCTGCCCCTTTAAATTCTTTGGCCAGTTCATGAATAATTTATTTGATTTGATATGATTTATTTGAAAGAATTAAAAGAACAGTTTCATGTTTATCCTTGTATTGTTCATCTGGTCGAGGTTGATCAGGGTTTTAGAAAGTAATTAGTAATAAGTAATGTAATTACTTTTCAGACAGAGTAATTAGTACAGTAATCTAATTACACTGTAGAAGAAGTAATTATTAGTTAGTAATGAATTACTTATGAGTAATGAGTAACTTACCCAACACTGGTTATTTGAGCTGTAACGTTGTTTAAATTGTCATTTTTACAGTCATTTTTTTACATTCATTACATCGTCATGGCAACAAAGTTGTAAAATTGGCTATAACTTTCCAAATAAAAGGTTAATAAGTGATTTTATCACACTAAAATCATGTTTACATGCATATAGTTTGTCTATATTTTAACGTAAAAAAAAAAAAAATTGTAAGTGCCTCACTGCACTTTTGCTTTTTTAATGAAAAGGAGGGACAAGTCAAAATTATTTTTTGAGGTAATCAACATTATGCCACAAATGCTACTGATTGAGCTTAACTTCAAAACACCCGGAATATTCCTTTAAGTTGTATTCCTGCCACAACTGTGTTTGCTACATTCTCACTTCTGTTAGCAGGTTAAACAGGTAAGTTGACTTCTAACGTGTGACATAAAATACAGTCATATATTTTAATGCCGTTTTAATTGTTCCTATAAAGCTGAAAGTTCCAACTCCGCTGAAAAAGTGCAAATGTGACTGCACATTCTGTATTTATGTGCCAAGTTGCTACGCTGATCAGCGTTCAGTTGGGCTAAAGAACTATATTACTTTGTCGGAAGAATAGTTTATTCCATTTATTATTGTGTCTGCAAATAAATGTAACTTTTTATTGAACATATGTCTTATCATTGCTGTTTCTAGCGTTTTGTAAAAGCAAAACTTGAGGCGATCAGACCGCGGCCCGCGGACATCTTTTCTCTAGCTGTTTACCGAGCCGAAGCTGTTACAGAGACTGGTGTATTATTTCATGGCACCTATTTCGGTGATATAGGGATGTTTTTTGCATGCCATTTTATGAAAAAATTAAAATAAAATAAATAATAATAATAATAAGAAAATAATCACTGCACCTTTAATTTGGAAGTCAGTTCCTTTCTCAGGTATTACTTTGCACATGAATAATTAATGCATGTGTTTACTCATGAACTTGACCTAATTTTGATTCATAATCAGTTTAGTGGCTAAATAAACATGAAAGTTCCACTGAGAAGATAAGGAGATTTTGCTGCACTACTAAAAACTTTCCCAGGGTGGCAGAATAACACTTAAAATAGTAGCCTACATTTGAACTTAAAATTGACTGGCTTCACTAAATCTTATATATATATATATATATATATATATATATATATATATATATATATATATATATATATATATAAACCTTTGCTGAAAGTTAGGTTTATGGTATTTAATCAATTAGGGCCCACACATTTCAAAAGATAAGGCAAGATGTTACAGTTTTGGGACCCCAAAACATGCAAGCGCATAAGATACATTATCACATGGTATCTGTTACTTTTCTCATCGCTGTTTACGATGGACCAATCACATTCGTTTATGTTTACTGGAAAATGCATTTCATTTAATCAATATATAATTTGTAGTCCAGATGTTAATATTAAGTATAAATTAATTTAAAATATACTTCTCAGTGCTCAAATGTCTCCAACAAGACACGAAACGTCCAGAAATGGGAATGTGACTGATTGGAGCATTTGCTCTCTGGGCCATCAAGCGCCCCCTTGAGGAAAAATAGAGAATTCTCATAGGAACGGTTGTTAATCAGCAACATTTGCCGCCTTTAGTGTGTGCAGCTGCATTGATCAGTAGCAGACGCTTCTGTATTTTTTAAAGAGAGTGCAGGGTCTTTTCTCCATATATTTTAATTTATAACATGCTACTATATAAAGTATATGCTGGTTAAAGCCAATAAAGGAAGCTAGAGAAACCTGACCATTAGCATTTCACAAGACATGCATTACAAAGATGTATTTACTTTTGCATAAATTGTCAGTAAAAATTTTTAAAGAGAGGGTTGCCTAGCAAAAGTTTAAGACTTCTATAAAATGAAAGAGGAAGGCAAGTCAGTACCATGCACCAAGCTGTAATTTTGAGGCCTTAGAATACTTAGCAGGAAATGGTTGTGGTAAGCCACGGAAATGACATCGCCAGAACTGCTCTGCTCACCCCTGTATTCACAGGTCAGACCCTCCATTTATAATTTTTCTATTTCTCCACCTGACTGTCACTTTTCTGTAACAGGGTTGCAACATAAGCACTACAGACTTATGCTGTTATTGTTTGTGACACATCCGAAGCAGGTTACCGCAATATTGGCTTTTTCACAACATTTGGCAATGCATTCTGCTGTTCCATGTCAATGTCAGGGTTCAGTACAAGTGTTTGAAAGTATTTGAGAATGTTTTAAGCATTGACGGCGTACTCAGTCATTTATTCCTCAGTAAAGAAAAAAAAAAGGTTTTCTCCTGAAGAATCAATTGGTAATTTTGAAACGTATGTGTAGTCTGTCTTGAACTGGTATCTATTTATTTTGCTCTCCCGCTGATCAGCTGATTCAGTGCCAGCCGTGCACCCTCATTGCTTGGCCACGCCCTCCTCCTCGTCACACTCCTCCTCCACCAGATTCAAGCCGGGGAACCACCGGACTGACCTACAACCCCCCCCCACCCCATCTCTGGAGGGGAGACGCTGCCCTTCCGGCCTTTCCAGCTGGTGGTCCACCCCGCCTTCTGTGAACCTGGGGTGAGACGAGGGGAGGCGTGGGGAGAGGGAAAGGGTGAGCAAGAGAGAAAGGAGAGAGAGAAAACTTGGTGGATGGAACCGCTCCTCCCCTTCTTGGCGGACAGCAGTGGTTCCTCCGGCTCTCAGCGGCCGGCAGCTACTCCTCCGTCCCCTGGCAGATGGCCATGGCTGCTCCTTTGGGCGGATGGCAGTGGCGAGGACTCTGCGACAGCGCATCCCTCCTGCCTCCTGGGTTTCGGCACCACTGTAACAGGTAGGAGGAGGCGGGAACCGGCTGAACAATAAACGTAAAGTTTAATGATATAAATTAACTTAAAGAGCACCTATTATGGTTTTTAAACGTGGCTAATTTTGTTTTAAAGGTCTCATACAATAGATTTACATGCATCCAAGGTCAAAAAACACTTTAATTTGCTCATAATTTAAATTGCACCATTACCTTTTTTTCCCAGTGTCAAAAACGACTCGTTCAATGATCCGTTCTAAAGGATTCATTCAGAGAGCCTACTCTGCTCTGATTGGTCAGATGTCCCAGTCTGTTGTGATTGGTCTACCGCTTAGAGTAGTGTTTGAGGGCGGGTCAAAGCTGTTCGCGAGCAGCCAATGAAGACCAGAGGTGGGTTTTTTGTTACCAAATTACATAGGTTAGTACAGGAAGTAAGTCTGGAATTACTAACGACTCGTTTCAGGTGTTAAGAATCGGTTCTTTCTTTTGTGAGTCAATAACAACACTGGTCGTGCACTTCGATTTGTGAAACTTTGCAGACTTTTTTACATTCACAAACAGCTATATAACACACCACATGAAAGGTAATATTTGAAAAACCATAATAGGTGCTCTTTAAAACAACATAAAACATAAAGGAACGTTGACACACATGCAGCGCGGCCGCGTGCGTCTCTCTCTCTCTCTCTCTTGAACTGTCGTCTCCGGCTCCCCTTTATCTCGCTGTCCCGCTGATCAGCTGATTTAGCGCCGGCCGTGTACCCTCATGGCCTGGCCACGCCTTCCTCATCACAGTATGATACTGTACGTTTCAGAACTAAACAGAACCAAACTGCCAAAACGACTCGTTCTCTACTTCCTCCACATTGTGATGTCACACTGTACACTGTAAACAACTTTTTTGCATTTTGTTTTCCATTTTACAATGGATAAAATCATGTCCAAGCCTACGTAATTTCTTGCTGAATATGCTGATTTTTTCAGAAATACAGAAAAATATAAATATATTATAACTGCATATATTTATGCCATAACTTGCACCTCGAAATCTAAGGTGTGTGTACTTTAGTGTCTTTTTTTTTTTTTTTACTTTATTCAGAAATAAATCAAATTACAGACATAGGAAGTGGGTTGCGAATGGTGTTTTATGTTGACTTTTAACTTTTAGGTGCATGCAACAGCTTTGGCTTGCATTTTTCGCTATTTTTCAACAACTAAAAGTCAAAAGGGAACCATCACAAACTCCTACTTTTATGTAGCGCAAGTGCTTGTGGGCAGTATTAACTAAAAAATGATGAATGGATTCTCACTTTGAAAATCATCCAGAAATAGAATATTATCTAGACACTTTCGGGATTTAAGATCTATTGTGTATTAATTGGGATGCAGCAATCATGTCCTAATTTCAAGGTGCTATATTTGCACCTATAGACAGTACATATACATATTTACTTACAGAAATATTTATGAGCCTTTAGTATTCTGTATACTGCACCATTAAAGTGAAATGTGTTGTTTGAGTTCACTTGCAGGAGTGTCTGTAGTAGCGACTATCTGGTTGTTCAGAAATGGTACTTTGACTTATTTAGGGTTAGCTGTGAAGCATCAATTGTATAACTCACCCCTCCCACCACAGTCTCTTTAATTCAGCACAGATCCGACTCAAGACAAGTCCAACACCACAGAACTCACCCGAATGCCATTATAGGAGGAAGATAAATCACTAGGAAATGGTTTAGAGAGAGTTATGGTAAGAAGAATTTACCGCTCTCTCTCCATGTTTAATGAAACTTTTTCAAAAGGTTTTCTCCTCTGTTATTCCCCCCTGAGGAGCAACTAAGTCCTAAATGCGGAAGAAGTATAAATAGTTAATTACGTGTAAGTGCCAGTCAGTGGATACTGAGGCTTTTTTCAATTTGCCGGTTGAAAGCGGTTGGCATTCTTTTCGTTCCCCATGAGATTGTTAACATCCATTACCCATCCTGACAGACCAGACTTTCTTTAGAGGAAAAAAGTTATAAAAGTGCAAAGGAATGACAAAAAAAAAAAAAAAACTTGACAATTTATTATTAAGCAATAAAGTACAAGAGGTTGACTATGTTTTGAATATGTTCATGGCTAAATGTTGTTGTTAGCAGGGTCGGATAATGAGTGAAAGGTGGGAATGTTTCTGAGGGCCCACAACAGTTCCAGTAATATTGATTTAAGGGGCCCAGAATGCCTAGCTACGGCCCTGGTTGTTTGGTACGATGTGCAATGCCTTCGCTTTCAAAAAAGTACCATAATATTCTTGGATGAACCTTGGAGTAACATGTAAATACCATAGTATATATCAAAGTACCATGGTATTACCATGTGAGACTATATCATGGTACTGCCAAAGCACTTTTTTGTAAGAATCATTGCTTTCATAAACAAGTTATGGCATAATAAATTTAAGGACACGTTTTCAGTGTGTGTGTTTACATGCACGATCTTACACCGATTATGCTTAAAAGGATAGTTCACCCAAAAATAAAAAATTCTTTCGTCATTTACTCACCCTCATGACATCCCATGTATAACTTTCTTTTTCTACAGAACACAAACAAAGATTTTTAGAAGAATATCTCAGCTCTGTAGGTACATACAATGCAAGTAAATGGTGGTCAGACATTTTGTAGCTCCAAAAATTACATACAGGAAACATAGGAGTAATCCATACAACTCCAGTGTTTAAATCCATATCTTCAGTAGCAATATAATAGGTGTGGGTGAGAAACAGAACAATATTTAAGTCCTTTTTACTCTAAATCTCCACTTTAACTTTCACTTTCAGATGTGAAAGTGAAACTCAACTGGCACCACATGTGACTTTCAGATGTAAAAGTGAAAGTGGATAATTAGAGTAAAAAAGGACTTAAAGGTGCTGTAAACAGTCTAAGCGTTCTGAAGCTTTTACGTGACTGAGCCATTGAATTAGCCACGCCCCCTCATTCCAAAATCTCACCCTCCAAAGATAATTTTGAGACCAAAACTGAGCAAAAGAGCAGTATTGTATGTTCCTGTGGCTGTCAAATTCAACAGTGGCACAATAGCGCCCTCAACTGACAAACATTATGAATCAGACCTCAACGATCCGCTTCAAATGAGAAAGAGCAAAATGATTGACAGGTGAAAAGTGTTAATGTCCACGGTCCGCAGACACACTGCAGTAACACAACCGGACCCGTGCGCTCACACAAAGAATGTACGTGAAACGCAAGACAGACAGGGAACGATGATGTCACAGTCCCGTCAGACAAAAACCCCAACCTGACAGAGTGACAGGACCGTGACAGGACCTTGACATTACCGAAGATTACCCGGTAACTCATACCTGGACCTGTGCACTCAACACAAAGACAGGACACGAAACACGAGATGACATGGGGTGATGCTGTCATGGTCCCGTCAGACAAAAATCCAACCTGACAAAGTGACAGGACCGTGACATACAGAGCTGAGATATTATGCATGTTTATTTAATGGCATCCTTCTTATCAGTATTTGCCCTTTATGGGTGCAGTGTGCAGTGATACATACACTAGCTAGGTAAGCAGGTGTCTTGTGTTATATATCGTGAACTCGCATAATGGAAAACCACAGTCTACATTCATTATGAACGTCAGTGTTGTTATGTGAAATATAGTTGTTTCAACTCGACCAATTTCTTGTTTGAAGAAGTTGCACCACTCATTTAAGTGTATTTGGTAATTCTTTAGTAGAAAGGTTTATGTGAGCTGTAAATTTGTCTGAATAGTCCATTTGAGGTGGGCCAACTTTTTGCAAAAATCAGGTTTCACGTTACCACAGTTATTCTTGTAGGTGGACTTTGAGTAAGATTTTGAGTGATTCTTTTGTTTGCAAAAAACGTTCCAGTGTATTAATAGTGCTGCTCTATGGAATAAATATATCTGCCATCAGACTGCAGTGTCCATTGGATGATCCATCAAACATTTACAGCTGTAATGTTTGGTGAAACTGGTTGCACAGCTGCAAAAAGCCACAGAGCACCTGCTACATGAGCTAATGCCCTTCAAGAAGCAATGTTCTCATCTAACCACATGCTACTTTGCAACATGTGCCATCTGTGAGATTTATACATCTGTTAAAGACAGTTAAAAGAACTGTAACTTGCATTTTAAGGGCTCTTAGATGAGACAGCTCAATACAAATTCTACTGAATTAGATTGTGCAGACATGTGATGTTTTTACCATGCGCCTGACAATGGTTCAGCAGGTTAATGCTAATGCTAATCTGGTGTGGCACTTCTCTGCAGGCCCTGCTCGACCTACCCTTCAATCCCCTTAGCATGGCCTCTCATCATCTCCTCTAGCCCACATGAGCGATGATAAATTCTTATTTCATTACCGCGTGGAATGGAAAGTATTACCAAGGCCAAAGAGGTGGCTTGGGAAGCTTTGCATCCATCTAAGGTCTTTTTTTATCAGATTATCTCTGTTCAATTGGATCATCTGATAATACTTTGGGAATTATATATTGGTGGGATATTCAGTTATGTGAATAGCTGGGCAAATTCTCCTGGGAAAGTGTCTTCCTTGCTGCAGTCAGATTACACTTTCATTTAACTTGGTTTTTCTTCATGTTTTTTTTTTTTTTTCCACTGATACCAAGGTGAATCTCATGAAAAAGTCACAGGGGCAAAAAAAAAAAAAAAAAAAAAAAAAATATACACTATATTGCCAAAAGTATTCGCTCACCCATCCAAATAATTGAATTCAGGTGTTCCAATCACTTCCATGGCCACAGGTGTATAAAATGAAGCACCTAGGCATGCAGACTGCTTCTACAAACATTTGTGAAAGAATGGGCCACTCTCAGGAGCTCAGTGAATTCCAGCGTGGTACTGTGATAGGATGCCACCTGTGCAACAAGTCCAGTCGTGAAATTTCCTCGCTACTAAATATTCCACAGTCAACTGTCAGTGGTATTATAACAAAGTGGAAGCAATTGGGAATGACAGCAACTCGTTTACGCCACGTAAAATGACAGAGCGGGGTCAGCAGATGCTGAGGCGCATAGTGCGCAGAGGTCGCCAACTTTCTGCAGAGTCAATCGCTACAGACCTCCAAAGTTCATGTGGCCTTCAGATTAGCTCAAGAACAGTGCGTAGAGAGCTTCATGGAGTGGGTTTCCATGGCCGAGAAGCTGCATCCAAGCCAAGTGGTGTAAAGCATGCCGCCACTGGACTCTAGAGAAGTGGAGACACGTTCTCTGGAGTGACGAATCACGCTTCTCCATCTGGCAATCTGATGGACGAGTCTGGGTTTGGCGGTTGCCAGGAGAACGGTACTTGTCTGACTGCATTGTGCCAACTCTGAAATTTGGTGGAGGGGGGATTATGGTGTGGGGTTGTTTTTCAGGAGCTGGGCTTGGCCCCTTAGTTCTAGTGAAAGGAACTCTGAATGCTTCAGCATACCAAGAGATTTTGGACAATTCCATGCTCCCAACTTTGTGGGAACAGTTTGGGGATGGTCCCTTCCTGTTCCAACATGACTGCGCACCAGTGCACAAAGCAAGGTCCATAAAGACATGGATGAGCGAGTTTGGTGTGGAAGAACTTGACTGGCCTGCACAGAGTCCTGACTTCAACCCGATAGAGCACCTTTGGGATGAATTAGAGCGAAGACTGCAAGCCAGGCCTTCTCGTCCAACATCAGTGTCTGACCTCACAAATGCGCTTCTGGAAGAATGGTCAAAAATTCCCATAAACACACTCCTAAACCTTGTGGAAAGCCTTCCCAGAAGAGTTGAAGCTGTTATAGCTGCAAAGGGTGGGCAGACGTCATATTAAACCCTATGGATTAAGAATGGGATGTCACTTAAGTTCATATGCGTCTAAAGGCAGATGAGCGAATACTTTTGGCAATATAGTGTATATATATATATATATATATATATATATATATATATATATATATATATATATATACATACACACACACACACACACACACACACACACACACTATGGAAGCCCTGAACCGCAAGGTGAAAAAAATAAATAAAATAACAGTGAAAAAAAATGTACCCCTAACACTTCAAAAAGACAGACATAATAATAATTTCTCCATGTTTCCCGTTTTCCTCAATACATTCCTTCGCTTCCACCATGTAACACTGAGCAAACGGCATAGATGGTTGAGAAAGACCAACAATTTCAAACAAAAAATTAACTCCAGTTGTTACACAACAACGAATGCCATATCAAACATAACTTGATTTTGTCTTGATTAAGGTTTGCAAACCCTTAAATAAATAATAAATGTATTATTCAGATATATAGCAACAGAGAAAGCATTAAAAGCATAAGATTACGTTTACTGATAGTAGCACCTGGTGGCCAAGGTTGGTACTGCATGCATTTTTTTGAAGAGAGAGAAAAACATTTTAGGAAGAGAGAAAACAATTTAAGATTTAGGCTCAGGAAGGAACTGAGACACTATTTATTTATTTTTTCACCGTTATTTTTTTTTTTCCACCTTACGGTTCAGGGCTTCCGTAATATACACAGTGTATATATATATATATATATATATATATATATATATACACATATATATATATATATATATATATATATATATATATATATATATATATATGTGTGTGTGTCTGTGTGAGCATAGACATTATTTTCATGACAATTAAGCGCATTTCACAATTAAGCGATGTTTGACCTGTTGCCATTATTCTCAATTATCTAATTTAATTTTCATTACTATATTACAATATTTTATTGTATTATTTAAATGAGCATAAATGTAAAAAAACAATTTTTTTCTAAATAATGTCGCAATGCAAAAAATCTGAATGGTCCTAAAATAGGCTTAAATTTTCCTTAAGCAAAATATCAGTTATTCCTTTTTATTTGAGGGTGAAATATGAGTTTTGTGAGCATGTTTTTGTAATATGATTTTTTGTGAGATTTATCCACCAAGATACAAAAACAAACAAGTGAAACAATTCATAGAAATAAGCGAAATACAATTTTATTTTACTTTGTTCAGACTGTACTTTCGGCAGTAAATGTACAAAAAAACAACTACTTTCATTTTGTAAAGTACTGGCATTCAACAATAAGCAATAATTAAAAATAAGCAATAAAAAGCAGTTAATGACAATTTATAAGGTGCCTAATACACACAAGATCAGGAATGTTAAGTTTTCACTTTACAAACGCAAGTCTCAAAATCATGTCTATTCATACAGTTAATAATATTATAATATAAAACAAATCTACATGAAAATATAGAGCCAAATATTTACAGAGAAGAGAGCATAACTATTTACAATGTATGCATCTACATGAGGACGTATATAAATATGCATGTTACAAAACAGTCCTTGTTCTAATGTTGGTGACGTCATGATGACATCACAATCCAGCCATCTGTGAGAGCTGCACTTTAAATTGTTGCGCTAAGTGCGAGAGGTCCGTCACACGGTCGACCATTTCCTGCACTGCATCTGTGTTGGGGTAGTGAAGGGCAGCCATCTTGGTGGCACCCACGACTGTCTTCAGCATCTCACACAGCACGTTACTTAAGTTCATGACGCGATTCGCAACTTCTGGTGTCGAAGCCTGTCTCGACAGTGTGTCCCCGATAAATACAAGCTTGTGGGCGCTAAGAATGACAAATTTTCCATGTGCAACGAAGATTCGTGGAGGTTGTCCGGCTTTTACGCAGCCGAAAAAAGCATCCACTGCATTTAGAAGAGTCACAAAGTGCTGTTCGCATTGGTCTGTATAGAAGCCCAACAGCTGTCGATCACGCAAACACCCCGGAGCTGCACCCCCTGTGGAGAAATTGGAGGAGGAGTCTGAAGAGGAGGAGGAGCCTGTTGAATGTTGGTGGGTGATCCACTTGTTGATGTCATTCTCAACCGGTTTGATCACTTCCTGTTCAAGCTGTTTAAACTGGTTCAGCTGTTAGGGAAGATGAAGAGATTTAGAGTTAGAACTATTACAAAGATCATTAAAATAAAGAATCAAAACTGAATAAAAATGGTTCATATCTGGTGAACCAATGCCTCTGTATTGTACATATTTTAAATACGTTTTCTGGCTTTTGAGTTGGACACCATCCACATGAGATGCACAGAAGGGTCCAAAAGTCTGAGACCACTATTACCATTTTTTCATTACATATTATCAGCATAACAATTTGAGTGAAATGTTGAATTGAAAAATCAACATGTATTTCAGAACTTCTTAGTTTGGGCAAAACCTGTTATGATCCAGAATGATTTGAGAATGTTCCAAAGAACATCTTATTGTGCTTTGACAGAAGGAAGAAGATCTGATCTGTTAAGGAGTTAACATGGCCAATGACACAAATGTGCTTATTTGATTAGTGACCTAGAAATGGTGCAGAATCTTAGGGTGAATTAAGGTACATTGGGCCACTTTTTACAGTCATTTTAATGTTTCCAAAATCCTAAAATTTAGTTTCCAGATGTAGATGGAAAAAACAAAAAAAACAAAACATATTTTCAATATGGTCTAAGACTTCTGGACCTCACTGTATGTACAGTACAACCACAGAATAAACTGCTTAATGTTTTAGTTTACATGCAACAGGAACCATCTGCCTTGCAAGTTATCCTAGAAGAAATGTCCAGATCTTTAACATTAACATCGCATACCTGTTCTTGGCCAAGTTGGACTTTGTTCTGTTTCATAATGTTCTCCTTCTCCAAAAGTTCCTTCTGTCGTCGTTCAAATTCATCTTTTCCCTGCAATGATAATGAGTGAATTAGCACTTCTAAATATTCAACAAATCCCTTAAATAATGCTTTTGATTAGCTTCATTAACTCAAATGTCAGTGCAATCATTTTTTTCTTAAAAAAAAAATCACTGAATATTGTTGTGACGAAGAAGAGGGCGTGGCCGGGCAGTGATGGAGCACGGCCGGCGCTGAATCAGCTGATCAGCGGGAGAGCGAAATAAGGGGCAGCCGGAGACGGCAGTTTGAGGAAGAGAGAGAGAGAGAGAGAGAGAGAGAGAGAGACACGCACGCGGCCGCATTGCATGCGAGTCTGTTCGTTTATGTTTTATGTTGTGTTTTAACATTAAACCTTACGTTTACTGTTCAGCTAGTTCCTGCCTCCTCCTTGCCCGTCCTTATACTGTTACAATCGTCTCTCTCTCTTCTGCTTGAGATTAAAGTACATGCTTGGGGGTGGGGGGCGTGCTGGTGGCTGGTGGCTGGGTATCTCAACGAGTATTGACTCTGACTACCACCCCTGGAGTCGCGAGTTCGAATCCAGGGTGTGCTGAGTGACTTCAGCCAGGTCTCCTAAGCAACCAAATTGGCCCAGTTGCTAGGGAGGGTAGAGTCACATGGGGTAACCTCCTCGTGGTCGCGATTAGTGGTTCTTGCTCACAATGAGGCGCGTGGTAAGTTGTGCGTAGATCGCGGAGAATAGCATGAGCATCCACATGCTGAGAGTCTCCGCGGTGTCATGCAGAGCGAGTCACGTGATAAGATGCGCGGATTGACTGTCTCAGAAGCGGAGGCAACTGAGACTTGTCCTCCGCCACCCGGATTGAGGTGAGTAACCGCGCCACCACGAGGACCTACTTAGTAGTGGGAATTGGGCATTCCAAATTGGGGAGAAAAGGGGATAAAAATTCAAATAAATAAATACATAAATAAATAAAGTACATGCTTAATCTTTGCTAGTGGTTTTAATCCCAACAGCATGTAATGATAACATGCTTATATGTAATTCACAGCTGATTTTGTAAGTGTCTTAAAAGTACATATTGCACACAGTGTTTGCAATGATTTCGTCAATGGGTTTCCTGATGAATTCTTTGGTAAGTTATAACTGGTTTCATAAGAGGCAGACCTATTACAATTTGATTGGTACATTTGGAATTAATATAGAAGGCAAAATAAAAAAATGCTGCCAAGATGTTGCTTTATATTTGCTATATGGTTGCTAAAGTGTTCTAAGTGGTTTTCATAGTTTAAACGAACATCATGGGTCCAACAGTTAGAAAAGTAATAGCACAAGCCTTCCGATTTGAGATATCATTCATGTCTGTGGCACAAACGGTGCAGGATAGTTACACCTCAAAAGGGTTTGTTCAGATTGCCTTAGCAAACTCTGCTAATAAAAAATTTAAGTTTCATTTGTTTCAAGAACAATCTTTCTGGCACTGAAATTAAACTTTAGTGTGATTCTCACCTGCAGATGGACATAATCGTAATCTTCCATCCAGCTTTTAACGCATTTCTCGCTGTTCATGTTTGCCTTGTTGTGTGGTACAGGGAAAGGTTTGGTCTGGCCACTGTAACTGTCCTCCTCTGTAGGAGTGCAGGTGAAGGGGTGAACAATACCCTCAATTGGTGCTCTTCGGAAAAGCAACTCTGCACTGCCCCCAATTGTTGACGCCAGCTGCTTGGCATCGTCAGGCAATGTTCGCGACACCATTACAAAACGTTCTAGCTCATCAGTCTTGCTCTGTTGCTTGGTGCCAGTTGCCAGGATATTCAGCGCCCAGCTATTGTTTTCTAGAGTCTGGTATGTTTGATGAAGAATCTGCTGGGAATCTTCTAAACGCTGCAACTGGCGTCGCAACTTGGAAAGCAGTCCTGGATCAGACAACGCAGTGGCGTTTGCCGCCGTTCCACGTCCAAATACGAGAAACTCAGCAAGTGTACCCTTGACCCGCTCCAATAAAACGCGAAATTCATTGGCGTGTCGCTCCATGAAGCTGTATGTTCGCCAGTGTGGTGAAGCTGCAAGAGTTTGTAGTGCACAAACAGAAGACTCCAGACCTTGTTGGAGGCGACCCAACCTTTGTACCGCAGAGTCTAGATCCAATGCCAGACGACCCTCAGCGGGGGAACTGGCTGAAGAAGAGGAAGTCGACATGCTGCTGCGAGTGCTTCCAGTACTGGAAAATGACAAGCGGTTGACACCTTCGGTCACATCGCCAAGCAACCGAGCGTCTGTCGGAGGAACATCGTAGACACACTTATTCCTGTTCCTCTCAGCAGAAGCGAGTCTGTTGTGAGACTGTGGCATTCCACGTGGGATATCGTACAAGTCCTGAGATCCACCCGTGGCGAGCTGACTTGCAGGAACGTCATAGATGCCATTGCTGTTGTCGATCATGCCCATTCGTGAGATGGGCTCGGAGCTGGGTGGGAAGTCGTAGTTGGAGCATGTGGAAGCTTTAGAGAGGGATGTTGGTGGAACATCGTATATACCCTCTTGCTTGTGCTTCACAGGCTGTGGAAAGTCATAATTCCCTTCATCTTGTGCAGTGTTGCTCCTTGGAGGTGTGGAGTACATCTGTGAGAACAAGAATTCTGTTAAAATCCAAGCAAAGGAAAAGCATACAAGCACAAGACACGAAAATATTTAAGGCCAGAAACATACAGTTTCACCATTAGTTGATTCAATGTAACTCTGTTGGGCTTGACGGGCCGCTCAAACAAACAGAGGCATTTTAATAGCATCACAAAGACTGTGTTTACAGTTTTTGATAAAATTAACCCACAAATGGCTTACTTATACAGTAGTTGTCTCTGCATATTAAGCTTGCATTGGCAAAATTTAAACACTGAAAAGTTACACTTTAGCTTTAACACCTGCTATATATACTCGTGTTGCGTTATTTGTTGTCTGACATCTTTCAGAACGCAATGTCACCACAAACTGATCTTATTTTAGGCATTTGCGCTCATGTACTCTAACAGAGTATGTTTCAGGCTTAAAAGCAAGGGTATATACTTAGTTTTTCCGTGCGTCTCTCGCAAGGTGAAGCGCTCAGCCTTTCAAAGTATACTCTTTTGGCCATGCGCCCATACAAATGGTTCGAAGCATATGCACTATGACTACTTTGTGATACTATTTTAGCATGGCATCGTCAGGCATGTGCAGATGACACACATAGATGCGGACTGTCCTCGTGTCTGGAAAAACTTGTCTGCACACCGACAGTCCGGCATAATGTTCCCAGGAGTCTTTTCAACACTTTTGACCATTAGCACTGATAAATGTAATACTTTTTTGTTCAAAAACATCTCAAATCCCTAATCCAACTGTAATTGTCTTAGCAAACACCTCTAATTATCAAGATAACAATAGATTTTAAAGAGTTAAAAATTCAAAGCATACCCCATGTGCCAGTGGTGGTATATCATAGAGTCCTTTTGATCGCAGGTCTTGGGAAGGGGGTGTGTCGTAGAGGCCTTGGGATCTTGGAGTGCTCTGCTGTCCTGTCTGTTTGCTTGCGGGAATATCGTACACCTGTGCAGGTGTTGACAATGTAAATACATGTAAACATAAACCTGTGTGGGTATGTACAATATGTTACGTAAGGATTTAAAAGAGACACCCACCCCCTGCGGACGAATTGGAGGAACGTCGTAGAGGTCATGAGATGAATCAGAAGCAGGACTGTAGGCGTACGTTTGTCCCACACGTATCGGGGTCACCACCTAAAACAAGAACAGAACAGTTAAGGGCACATTAGGCGCCCAGTTTGAGCCAAAGTTGAAATATACTATAAATATACCAAAATGTTGTCATTGGAGCCTTTCTGAAAGACCCCATGAAATCAAAGTTGTTGCTTTGTAGCTTATAGTTCATGTCTGATAGCTTTGAGGCTATATATATATGCTAGTGTCCTCCTAATCATTGACAAAATTGTCTTTTAGCAGATATATGTATTTAAAATGTACTTTCTCTTCCTGGAAAATGGGCCAAAAATATTTATGACATTTTGCACTCAATGGAATATCCACATTTTTGTCATTGTTCATGGCTGGAGCGTAAACTAAAGGCTGTTGACTATTTAAAGAAGCAAAAGAGACAAGCCCTTTGACATGTCCCGACCCAGCTTCCTGTTTTAACAGGGAATACATCAACATAGGGAAGAAAACTGC
Organism: Myxocyprinus asiaticus; assembly: GCF_019703515.2. Classification (NCBI taxonomy): domain Eukaryota; kingdom Metazoa; phylum Chordata; class Actinopteri; order Cypriniformes; family Catostomidae; genus Myxocyprinus; species Myxocyprinus asiaticus. The sequence goes on along the minus strand of NC_059373.1, from coordinate 4,540,309 downwards.
ACTCATCACAAAATTTCATTGGGGCTTTTAGATTCACAGACACGCAGGGGAAATGATTGGTAATGTCACCAACCATTTTGGGTTGAAACGGTACCAAATGCGCCAAGCCATCACACAAAGATCTACAGACCCTCAAAAAGCTTTACACCCAAAACAAGCACAAAAGGTTATATTAAATCACTTCAATTGAAATTATTCAAAGTTGATTAAACCGCTCCAGGCCTCGTCTGACCCATCACCACCTGTTAAGTCAACCGAAGCCATTCTGACAAATGCATGCTTCCACGACCTGTTTATTTCCTGTCTGGAGCCAACTGATGTGCTTTGGATTGGTGGAAGAGGGTTTGATGGGAGATCAGAAGAGGCAGAGATGTCCGAGGGACAATCTGAAAAATTCTATACACTGCTGTCAGTGTGTGTAAGAGTCTGACAGAGACATGAGGAATCTGAAGGGAATTTGTGTGAACGTGTTTAATGTGTTGTTAGGGATGTCCCAATACATATTTTTTGAGAACGAGTACCGCTCAGCAGTTTATATCAATTTTATCATCAAAACTGTGTTTAAATAAATAAATTAAAACTTTAATCAAATGAAAGTATAACAATTAATTTTCAACATGAATTTTTTTTTCAGAGCATCACATATGTGAGATATTGCTTAAATATAATACAGTTACTATTGATTTATTATTATTATTATTAGTAGTAGTAGTATAACAGTGAATATTACATAACTATACAGTAGTGATCTATTTCTGTAGTACTTTTTGTATATAAATTGAGCTTTTATTTTGGTAGAGCTTTTATTTTGAAGTGTTTCTGTGTTGTTATGACCAAGGAGCTCTGACGTAATGATGGCAGATTCCCAATCCGGAAAAGCCGGATTGTGACTCAAAGAGATTATTAAACCGCAAAAGGCTACTATTTAAATAAATAAATATGTAGTCTGTATATGTCTCGTGATAAAAAGTGAATTAGCGCTCTGCCTGCTGTCATCTGCTACAGAGTATGCGATGCTCATAATAGTGTTTTCCATGTATGAGCCAAAGATCTCTTAAAGGTATGAGCAGTTTGTGTCTCTCTGTCAGCACAGCACTGGCTCCAGACATTCACAAGCACTCACATTTAAAATGCTGCATGTGCAAACTATCTCATTAAATCACAGCTTTTGCTGTTAAATAATCTCACTAGGACATGACGTGATTTTAATCTGTGTTCTGAATGTTTAGGTAATGGCACTCGTATGTCAGATGGTATCGGTTTTTGGTATCGGAGCATTTTTACGAGTACCAGTACCAGTACATGAGCGCAATATCGGACCCGATTCCGATACCAGTATCAGTATCGGTGCATCCCTACCGATTGTAGCAGAATTCTGCGGAATCAATTCAAATAATGTAAGATGATACATTATTGTTACATGGAGCTTAAACGACTACATTCTACTTGTAGCTGAAAGAAGACCTACTTTTAGCATTGCCAGTACGATGGGTGTTGAAGGTAGTTGCCAGGGCATTGCTTTGCTGTTGCTATGGTGATCTAAGCTTAGTTAGCGTGTTGCTGTGTAGTTGCTTGGCATTCCTTAGGATTAATCATTTTAAAAAAAGATACGAAAAACAAATAATAAAAAATTTTAAAATACAAATTCGTTCAATTTAAATAATTGTATTTTATATTGATTTATTTTTATTTAAAAATACAAATAACATACTTTTATTATTTATTTTATTTTATTAGTTTTTCTCTTAGAATTAAAATTAATAATAGTATTTTATTTGATTTTTTAATTTAGATTAAGATAATTCAAGTTTGTCTCTCATAATAAATTATTATTAATTTAAAATGATACTAGTATTATATATATATATATATATATATATATATATATATATATATATATATATATATAAAATGTAAAATTATATTAAATTATATTAAAAGGCAAATAATACAAATTAGATAATAAAAAAAAATTTCTTTTTCAATTAAAATAATTAGTATTGCAAATTAATTTTACAAATCTCACCCATCAATAATACAATAATTCAAGTTTTTCTCTCACAATGAATGACTGAACCTCAGTTAATTCTTTAGCAGCTCTTTGTTGGTTAGCCAAAACATACTGTGGCTATATGCAAAACAGCTCCAGTGAGAAAGTGTTGCATTATGTACGTGACTAGATTAATGCTCCTTTAGAGAGAGAGACACTAATGGAGTGATCTGTCTTTTATGCCTTCACCACCTCTTCACACATTAATCTTTCAGTCATCTTGTGTTTTCTAATCTATCATTGGTTCTTGCTGCTGCTTCTCTCTGTGTGTTCCTGCAGTGTTCTCTCCATCTCTCTTAGCATTCACACAGTTTTAAGCTCCAGATCCATCTTCTCCGTCAGACAAACTGAAGAATTCTTGGAATGTATTTGGTCTCCATTACCACTTCTCCAATATCAGCCCCCACCTCTTGACCCAAACGCTCCACTAACACACCACACACGCCACTGTCACCACAAAGCAACACTCGTGGTTCACAGATGGGTCTCGGAAATGGAAACCATCTAACAGTGAGTTCCTGTCTAACAGACTGTTCCAAAACCTAGTGAGCTACCTTGCTATCTATCTGCATAGGCAGCTCTCTTCCTAACTGACATGCATAAGTGACTGATATGGAATGCTGGAATGGCAGCAACTCTGTACGTTGTACTACTAGACTCAACTCATCTAAATGAATTGATTTCAATGAGAGTTTGGCGTTAGCATGTTGCTTAGTTAATGCTGCGATACTCTAATAAGCATAAAAATACACCAAGCACACACAAGAACTCATAAAACCCACTAACCATTTATCCAAACTGTGTTAAATTGGGAATTGTTATTTTTATTTTACATAGACTCATGCACATATAAACTACCTCTTGCCGACACATGGAGTTCCAGAGATGGGAAGTCCAGATGGTTTTCATAAGCAGGACCATCACACTCTCATTTTTACTCAGTGAGTTCAGGTGCACATCAATGGCATTCCTGTCTATAAATCTGCACTTTGGAATGGCAGGTTCAACAAAGTTCACCAATTACCCACATCACCCGGCTTGTTCCCATCAGTCTTAAATCATCACCTTGACTTCCCAGAAATCCTGGGAAAATTTAGTTGGAATAAATGGAGAATGGGACACATTCAAACAACTGTATTCATGGAAGTATTAATCAGTAATGTAGAAATTTGTGAAAATTTGTGGTCAGCCAACAGGGCTATGGGTTTTTCAATTAACTGATTCTGATAACTAATTGCCATGACTTATCCAGGCCTGGAAATCACTATTTTAAACTTCTCTGATATTTCCAGATTTTCTATAACCGTGGGAGCTTTGTAAATATGACAATTTAACATCAGCAAATTAGATGTATGCTTAAAATAAATCATCAAGAATTATTTAATATTTTATTATTACTGCTTAATTAATAATTAAACAATTTTTTTACACAGTTTTTTTTTCTTCAATATTAACAAAGAAAAAGTCCTGTATCCATTGACAAGGTTGATGAAAAACAACAGAACTAGTGCCAACAATCTCAAATTTACCAAATATTAGCAGATATGTCAGTCTACCACTTCCAATAATGAAAACCACTGATGCTTCATCACAGGTTTAAAGTGGCGTGCACACAGTTTTTCCTGCATCCAATATTACCCAAATCACTTCACCACTTGGTGTGGCTAATTGGAAGTGAGTAAATATAAATATTGGAAGAGTTGATGGATCCTTTAGCATGGTAGTGTGAGGTGTGAACCGTGAACCCTGGGCAAACATTGTGTCCCACTCAAGTGACTCTTTCCCTGGATTCCATTACGCCCCCGCTGGGTGTGCGTGACTTAAGACCGGATCAGATTTGAACCTGAGAACGACCTAATTGCTGCAGGACCATTTTTTTCTTTCTTTCTTTTTTCAATGAGAATAAAAGTGCTAATAAAGCAGCATGACGCAAGAATGCTTTCTCACCTGCCTTATTTTCAGTATGCAGCATTTAGGCTAAAGCCGTTTGAACAAATCATGACTTCACAGTGACGTTTGACAAGTCAATAGAGCTGGAAAAACTATCTGGTTGACGAAATCCTTAAAAAGATTGAATGAAAACATGTCTGTCATAACTTGAGAACTTGGATGGTAAATAATGACTCCAATTTTTTTACATTAATCTTGACCTTTGTGACAACTTAGTTTGCTGTCAAGATTAGTCACATTCTGTGCTTTCAGGAATATTCCGGGTTCAAAACAAGCTAAGCTCAATCAACAGCATTTGTGGCATAATGTTGATTACCACAAAAATTAATTTACACTCGTCCCTCCTTTTCTTTAAAAAAGCACAAATCGAGGTTACAGTAAGGCACTTACAATGGAAGTGAATGGGGCCAATTTTTGGAGGGTTTAAAAGCAGAAATTTGAAGCTTATATTGTTATTAAAGCACTTTCATTAATTCTACTGTTAAAACTCATGTATTATTTGAGCTGTAAAGTTGTTTAAATTGTCACCTTTAAAGTCATTTTAGGGTTTATCGACATTACATCGTCATGGCAGCGAAGTTGTAAAATTACCTATAACTTTGCACAGAAAAGGTTAGTAAGTGATTTTATCACACTAAAATCATGTTTACATGCGTATTGTTTATTGTAAATGGTGGTGGCGTAGTGGACTAAAGCACTGAACTGGTAAGCATAAGGTTGCTGGTTCAATCCCCACAGCCATCACCATTGTTTCCTTGAGCAAAGCACTTAACTCCAGGTTACTCCAGGGGGACTGTCCCTGTGATAAGGGCACTGTAAGTCGCTTTGGATAAAAGCGTCTGCCAAATTGCGTAAATGTAAGTGCCTCACCGTAACACAGATTTTTGCGTTTCGCAAAAGAAAAGGAGGGACAAGTCAAAATAAATTTTTGTAGTAATCAATAATATGTCACAAATGCTGTCAATTGAGCTCAACTTGTATTGAACATGTAATATTCCATTAAAGGTGTTTCCAACCAACCTGAAAGACCCAATTCTACAATACTTGGGTGAATCTCATGAAAATGTCATATTTCGGCAAAAAAAAAAAAAAAAAAGTATATATATATATATATATAAGGAATCAACCTATTTTGCATAAAGAAAATTTGTACCATTAAGATGTTTTGCATTGTGAAGTTATTTTCTTTGTCAATTAGGCACATTTTAAATTTTTCCATAACATCCATGTATTTTACCTTTGAGTTCATTTTCTAATTAACATTACTAATTGTCATTATTCTCAATACTGAATTGCATTAGAGTTGCAGTACTGCTATAAAGTAATTTTTTTATATTGGTATAAATTAAAGGCAGTACAGCAAATAATACCATAAGACATGAATACTTTGCAATTTAAATAAGATATCATTTTTAGAGATTTTATTGCATTACAGTACTGAGAATGTCTGGGAAATGTAATTAATAGTTTTTAAAATAATGTCAAAATCTCAGTGGTATAAAAATTAGGCTTAATTTTCTTTAGTAAAAAATGTAAGCGCAGCGCAGTTCTAACGGGAAGACTAGCAGCTGTACATCATCGCACCATTAGCTAGGTAACTCCTAGCCAATCACATGTAGGCCATTGCTTTATAAGTCCGCTCACAATCTATCACATTGCTGTTTCAGTGTGCTAACACGGCAACCTCCACCACCCCACCACCACCAGTTGAGTCCCGTCCTGCACGGGGGTAGGCTCCCCGCCCCTGCCTCTATCTCCGGCAGGATATGACAGTTCTGAGTACAACTTCTTCGGACCGCCAGACGGGGCTTATGCCAAAGACATTACATTTCTGCTTTATATTCATCAAATAAATGTCATCTTAAATTTCACTCAAGTCTGCGAGTCTTCCTGATAGAATGTAACTTCTTAACTTTCTTTTGATTTTCAGGCAAAATATGACCCGCGCATGACTCATGACATGATTCATCCAGTTTTTTTGGTAGGTTGTTAAGGCGAAATAAAAGCAGTTGGCATGACATTTCCTGGGAGGAAGCAATCATTTCACACCTTTTTATTGTTAAAAGTCTGTTCTTCCTATATCATCCATCTCCTTCTCAACGAACTGATGACGATGTTGACAGCTCAAGCCAACAAGCAAATCAATCTACCGATTCTGTGCAATAGTTAGTATCTATCAATACATCTCTTTCTCCTCACTCTGTTTGAGCTCTTAACTTTAGACTTGCCTTTAATGGAACCTTTGGTTAATTTTATTTTACCCGTGTTACTGCTAGCAGCCACTCTGACCCATTTGCAAACATTCTGGTAGCTTTACAGAAGCAACAGTTTATGGATATCAGCCGTCAGCCACCCTGCCCTCTGGAGGGGCATTAAAAAAACATATCTGTCAACTAATTCAGACAGCAGTGACTAACATGAGTTAAAGAGTAAACCTTGAACCTTTATCAACTACAGTATAGTGAGGTTATTTACAACTCAGATCTTTGTTTATATTAACGGTAAACATATACGTGTTAGATTCTTGAAGCTTCTGGAATCTTCCATCTTGATCTGCTGTGTCTCTCTTGTGCCTTTTAAATCCGTTCTATTCCACCAGCGACAGAAAAGCACTGTCCTATTAATAAGTCGAACTCATCAGCACAGGCAATTAAATGCCAAACCCCTAGGGATCTCCCACATGCCGCCTATAAAACTGCAAAGCACAAAGACTCCCTGCTAATTTAGGAGCATTAACCTAATGCAAGGAAACCATAATTAATTTACCACCACATGGAAGCCTTCAAACTCAACCTTGTGATTTATAGATCTGCATTGAGATGATGAGGGAAGAGTGATTATTTAAATTAAATGCATCAATGATGCAATGACCCTGATTTTCAGCAGTTCACCTTTGATTAATAATAATAAGTGTGGAACGCAGGGGGTAAACAAGAGTGAATTTTGCCAACAGGTTCAAGTGGGAACAAGGATGAAAGTTAGCTCACCGCCAAGCATTTCCTGTTTACTTTGCTGGAGAGAAAACATAGCTATGTGTCTAATGCTAAAGGGGTTGTGACATCTTTTCTGGGTCAGATCACAGGGGCTAGTGATACATTAAAACGGAGAACCGTCTACACATCTTTACACTTATTTATCATACAATTAGACCTGGGTCATATATCAAATATTTAATCACATATTTGCAATGATTTTACTGGCGATATCAAATTAATTGATGTAGAGAATATAAAAATGATGTTACTGCGCTTTATATTTGGCCATTAAGTTTAATTAAAGTAGTTCCACGATGCTTTCACGTCTCATGACTCAAGAGCATGAGAGTGCCAAGACAGATGATTTAAACGCAAGTAGCAAAAATGGCGTTAGAGCTGGTATGTTTGATTAATGTCACAGAGTAGCAACGTTGGCTGTGAGTTTGGGACTAATGGCAGACGGGGGAATGTGTGGGGAAACATGTTTGAAAACAATTATTTTGGATTGAAAAAAACAAAACAACATACTGTTCTATAGGGTTTTTCCCTAAATTAAGACCACAATTTGGCTATGTTCAGACTGCAACTAAAAATCCAATTTTTTGCATATCCAGATTGAATTCAGAGGAGTTTTGATAGTCTGGACAGCAAAAAAAAAAAAAAAAAAAAAAAAAAATCACATGAAATCATGGTCCAAGGTGGTTTCAAATGTGATTCAAATCAGATTTTTTTCAGATGCGTCTCAGTCCGGACACTCTGGCTGCTCAAATCGGATTTCAACTGGTCTTTTGCGTCACTCAACGATGACGTCAAAAATCGGTGACTGCAGCACGGAACATCATAATATTTACCAGTCTCCTCCGTCGCTGAGTTTTTCTTGCATCACGACTGGACAGGGCGCTTATTTGGAGAGCGAGATAATGCACTTCCATTTTTCCCGCATCTGTTTTGAAAGCATCGTCACATGGGTACGCCTACGTCGTTACCAAAGCAACCCATGCACATAGGTTGGTTATGTCTGAATGCGCTAATCTGATTTGATCACTTGCAATTAATAGTGCGGACAGTCTGCCTGAAAAGATCTGATTTGAGAAAAAGTCAGATTTGCCTGCAGTCTGAACATAGCCTTTGTGACTAACTCCTAGAGCTTTTAAGTTACATTCAACTAACTTTGCACAGACCTTCAGACTGTTCTGGAATAGTGTCGTTTCTGGTGAATTATGGTTTTCGCACAGCAGACGATCAAAATGCCACATCTACACATATCTGTTTTTGTTTTAAAACACATTGACATTGCTATTGCTGCAATCACATCATGTCGGAATTACTGTAATTACGAGTCGGCAACTCGGAGGTTCTACTCAAAGCCGTTCACATCCTCAGACCTCATAATTAAGGCAACACTTATAATGCCAAAATGGCTTTTTTGTTGATAACAGTAAAATGTTTATCACTTCATTAATTCACCTATATATGTTTTTTTACAAAATGTTTAAGAACACAAAGAAATGCTCCAGGCATCAATAGCATAATAAAATAGCATATTAAACAGAAATATGTTCACTACCTGTAACTGTTGAGGCCACTGCCATATTTATTCTTTTCACATGACGTCACGACTGTCAGAGTCAGAGCTTTCACAGAATTCAGAGTTTACAACTTGTAATTACGAGCTCTATGAAGACGTGAACGCTTTTTACAAGTCAGAATCTCGTAATTACGGTAATTCTGACATGACGAGAACGCACCATATGTTTACGTCTCCACACTGGAACAGTGTTTTCGAATTACTTTCAAAAACGTCCTCCATAACTGCAAAATTTGGAAAACAATGACATTGAGAAACTGAAAACTGATTACGGATTAACGTGGACGTGGCCAAAGACTTTTAAAACTCCAAATATAAAAAAAATTCAAATGTAAACAAACCCATACAAGGCCTCTTAATGTGCTCTAAGTTGCTCTCTTTATTACTTTGTCCATCTGAGTTACTTCAAGACTTGTTAAACTTTATCAAGCCAACATCAAAATTTTCCATGACACATTTCGCTTATTCAGTTTTTTATCTGGTGAAATTACAGACTTTAGCTTTAAACGATTCGAATCTACTTGGCAACAATGGATGTTTGGTCAAAAAGATGGTTCCTCTGATTGAACAAATCACCCTTTTTAGCCATTTCAAAACAAATACATAAATACCGAAATATACACAAATCTCGTGAAGAGGTTAAAAATAGCGAGATGTATTTTATCACCCAGCCCTACACCATGAAATCTTTTGAAACATTTGAAACAGCAAACACAGAATTTTTAACTGATGGCACATAATGCAACAAGGAAACTAGGAAAACAAATCTAGTTGCTAATAAACTAGCAAACACTGAGTCACAGAACTAATGTCTTACATTTTAGCAGCTACTACAGATTTCCTCAGAAGGGTGTGGTGGTTTGTGACCAGCCTACGCTTCCAACAAATCTTTAGGATATCTCCTAGAGACAGAGATGTACAAACAAAAAATTCTGGCATAGCCATCTCAGACAAGACGTAAGGAGAAATAATCATGGTCAGGGATGATAACAGACAGTACATTATGATTTATGATATGACTCATAAAGAAATGTTAATCCTAAAAAACACCTTAAAAAAAACAGCTCAGAAAGTGGAAGAAATCAGACGCACACATGAATTAAAGTTAGCTTACTGAAAAATGAAAGTTCTGTTGTCATTTACTTTCATGATATAATATATAAAATATCATATTTTGTGTTCCACGGAAGAAATACAAAAATCTGGAATAACATGAGAGTAAATGAACAGAATTTTTATTTTTGGGTGAACCGTCCCTTTAAGTGACACTTTCTAGTTCATGTTTTTAAGCTGGAATGTTGTGCGTAAAGTCTTAACCATGCCACCTCCACAAAAAGATGTGATGAATGCTATATTATTCATTAGAATAGTGTCAATATCTGATGTCAGCCAAACTCTAGGTACTGACGGGACAAATATCTCATCTCTTCCCATAAGGACCAGCTCTGTGAAGGACATTGTGTGGTTGTGTAAATCATTGAGACAGCCCTTGCTTGGGCAAGGCTTTGGCTGGCATGAATAGTGCATCTGTGGGCAGCTTTAGATCACTGTACCCTACGGGTCAAGCCGGGACAGAACCACCCTACTCAACAGAGCCAGTCTTTAGTAAACCAAACCTTACAGTGTGTCATTATGCACCCAAATACTGCACAATGCCAGCACTAAACACATCATACACAAGCTATGGGCCTTAAGGGGGTCGCACACCGGACGCGTCTGGCGGACGACATGGCGCTTTCTAAAATTCTCGGCATATGTCGGCGACGGCCAGCTACGACTCCGGAGGCTGCTCAAAATTCACCACAGAGTGCATATTTTCCATTAAATTCAACCCAAATCATTATCAAAGGACAAATCATTTACTTTAGCGTTCTGCTTTCTTGAAGAAGGGAAAAACCCTTGGTAACTTTTGTGTGTACTGTCTTCAACCTGAACCGCATCGACGTGCCCCGTGTTTGATAACAGTGCCGTGTCCTAGATGTGACGCAGCATGGCGCTTCTCATCCGGTGTGCGACCGCCTTGATTTTAACTGTACGACAATACAGCTAGACACTTTCTGGAATCAAATGAAACATTCTAGAACTTAAAATGCAAGAATTAGAATATGGTATTCACATGTTCAGAAGGTGGTGCTTGACCATGCAAAACTCACAGCCATGATGCTACGGTATTATGGCCAGTTGTCTGGGCATTACAATGCATTTGCAAAGATGATTTAAGTAATGGTTTTTAATGGTGAGATTACTTTGAAATGTAACCTAGCAAGCACGTCTAATAATAAGAATTTGTTTAAATGGCCAGATAAGTACGAAATTGCATGGATTATTCTTCAGAAACAAAAGATCTCAACTGCACTCATCTTCATTTTCATTTTCAATAGATCAGAGAAGGTGATTATTGTGATTGTACAGCACAGGAAATCAGAGCAGGAAAGAAACAGGAAACTGTTATTTTTGTTGCACTTTCCGCTATGCCACACCTTTGTAAAACACTTTAAGAATCACCCATATCAGATGAACATAAACTGAACACTGTATTTACAGATGTGGGCACACCCTCTTACATCATGCCTAGATCTGACCAACTGTAATGCCAAACTCATTGCAAAACAACAAACAAGGTGTGCCATTACTCTGTATGCCAACTAACAAAACTAACAAATCTTACTTAGCCCAAGATAAGCCAACAAAACCCTGATTTAATGCAAACAAAACTGCTTTTAAAGAGTGATCTCAAGATCATCTGTGGTGGACGGGGTGTAACCTTGACCATCAACACTCCCGAACTCCAAACCTAGTTATTCGAAATCCTTAAAGGAGTATACTGGGGTTCAATACAAGTTAAACTCAGTCGACAGCATTTGTGCCATCATGTTGATTACCATGAGAATGTATTTCGTTAAGTCCCTCTTTGTTTTGTTTTTTTAAACGAGCAAACATTTGGGTTACAGTGAGGCACTTCCAATGGAAGTGAACAGGGCCAATCCATAAATGTTTAAATACAAATGGTTTCAAAAGTATAGCCACAAGATGTAAACATGATTTCAGTGTGATAAAGTCGCTTGCTAACCTTTTCACTAACTAGCCTCATTGTAACCTCGATTTCTGCTGCTTTTTTTTTTTTTTTTTTTTTTTTTTTAAAGATAAGGAGCGACGGGTAGAAATATTTTTTTGTGGTAATCAACATCATGCACAAATGCTGTTGGTTGAGCTTAACTTGTTTTAATAATTTTTTTTTATTAAAAAGTAAAAAATTTGTTTCATTGTGCAGCCCTACACTGTCTCTTGAAGTGGGTCAAGAAGCACTATAGATGTGGTCGGTACATATTAAATATATGGGTGAGATATTCAGAGGAACATTCATAAACAGCCTACAACTGTTGCAAGAAAATAAGGTGACACAGTTTTTAATGACACACAAAATCCCCTTCCTCTCTCTTAAACACACACACGCTCCATTTAGCTGCAGTATTGGCAATATCAGCATGTTCAGTAGTCCGATCTCCTCTATTTATTTTCCTTTACACTGTGGCTTTCCTGTTCAGCGAGCGTCAGTGCAGTCCAATGCATTGTCAGGACGTTACAAAACAGCTAAACTTAAAGCGTGCAGCATTTCAGTTCCAGAACGGCCTCTGGCTGGACACAAAGACACTTTTAATCTGGACTAAATATTTAAGATTCTGCACTATTTCTAGGTCTCTAATCAAATGCAATCAAATTTGTGACATTGATCATGTTAACTTCTTGGCAGCAGCTATTTGCACTAAGTGCAACAAAAAGCATCTTCTTTGCTACATGCATAGTGTTAGATGCTATTTGCACCCCGGTGCAAATAGTGGCAGGTACCATTTGCACTCAATTAAATAATAACATACAATATAGGGGCATCACTGCAGTGTGTTTTATTGTGTTTATTTAGAGTCCCACAGACACCCTACACCAACCCATAACCCTAACCCTAACCTTACAAAAATGAACCATGGTTTTACTACAGTAACAATAGTATCACCATGATATTTTGTAGTACAATCATAGTAACCACAAAATTAAAATATGGCTACTATATTAACACCATATTACAGTAGTAACACCATAGTTAATTACATAAAAACTATGGCTTATATGGCTTACGATATTTGATGGCTAATTTAGATACCACAATGAAATACTAACTTATTTTAATAAACATTGTTTCAAGTTATCAAGTAATTAATCAAGACAAATAAACACAAAATAAAAAGTAAGAACAAAGAAACAAATTAAGAAAACAATGCTTTGTTTTTAACTGCAGAATCAAGTATTTAGAGATTTAAAAACGTAAAGTTTAATTAAACTTTATTACTTAAATTACTAGTCTTCACAGTATGACATTATGGTAGATCACAATCAACAAAATGAGAATCCCTGGCATAGCTTTTAAATTTCATAACAAAATTCTATCAAATTGAATTGTGTAATGTTTAAATTAAATTAATAAAACTTATATATATATAAATATTTACCTAGCCCTATAAATTGTACCAGTGGTACCAGTATATCAAAGTACAGCATTACCAGTATATACAGTACAATTTTGCACATTCATATGAATCTGAAAGCACCCTACACCAAAAATAACATACCTTGTCAACATATGCCACGTTCACCACAAGTGCCAATGTAATTACTAAGCGAGAGGTGAATGTCTCCATCTTTCTATTTTCAGAACATCTACACACATACATGTTCGATGCACTAAGACTGCGTCTTTTAGCACAGTCAACAGCATGCGCATGCACTAACGATGAATAACGCAAAGAACGCATAATGTACCGATGATGAAATTTGAGTCAAACGCTTTGTACGTAAGACGTACCAGCACACGGAAAGCCAAAGTATACTTTGGCCTTAAGGCTCCTACCTTGCAAGGAGTTCCATCCACAGCTAGTGCGCTTCTCTGTGGCACCTTATGCATGTCGTTTGACGGGGGGATCTGGTAGATACCTTGTCCTTGAGGGCTCTGGTGGGAAGGGGGCACTTGGTATATACCCTGAGCGGTAAGTGTTCTCTGCTGATGGGCGTATCCCTGTGGAGGGGAGGGGGAGGGGGAGGAAGATGTCTGTCCATCAAACATGGGTCCAATAAGCAGTTTGAGGCGGTTGCCAGGGGCGATGCCCTGGCGACCGTGGAGCGAGCAGAGCCACCATCCCTCCAGGCCACCAGTGTTCTGCTCGATGACGGTCAGGATGTCACCCTTCCGGAATGCCAGCTCTTCCAGGGATTCTGGGACGTTGTCGTACAATGCCTTAGCCATCAGATTCTGTTAAAAGAAAAGAAATAATCTTTCGTTGAATTTCCAAAATAATGCTTCCGATGATCAGTTTAAGTGTCAGAGTGCAACCGCTAGTCAGCGGCTCAATCTGAGTATTGAATCATTTGTTTAATGTTTTCACAGTCAGTGATGCATGCTTTTGGTATATTTCATGATTACACATGGTGATTTTTGGACATATTTAGTGGGTTCTTATGGTCTGAGATTTAAAGTAACCTCCCTGTAATACCACAATTTGATGGCTAAAAAACATCCCAGTAACTCTATCCATGTAGTATAGCGGTCTGCTGGGAGTTTCCTTCAAAAGTAGCCGTTTCATCCACAGTGCTTCAATAATAACTCAACGGCTGTCCGAGTCGACCCAGATCAAACTAGGAAAAATAATCATAAAATCTGCTCAACCACTCAATAGCCAAAACATTTCTCCAAGGGCCATGCTGAAAAACCATTTGTCGGTCAGTCATTTAAAACCGCTAGGAGATAAAAAGGTAATGTTGTGCCAGGACACAGAATAAGATCATTTCAGATCATGTCTTCAAATATGTATGAGGTAAAGATTTAATAGACATTCTACAGTGTGTTTGAATTTTTAATTTTAGTGAATTGCTGACTACAATTTCAGAAAGAGGGAATTACAACCATATTCACAAGCTTGTGATTCAATTCGGTTCAGATAAATTGAAATTCAATCCATTTTCAATTCAAATTTAAAGGAATATTCTGGGTTCAATCAAAGTCTTTTTAGCAAGTCAGTCCACTTGGCGGCCATCTTTGGAATGCTCCCTGGCAGCTATTTTCCATTGTAAACAAGCGGCATACAAGTGCAGTTCATGTCTACTTGAATGGGAAAAGACCGAAATTTCCAAAACGGTTGGTCAAGATTACGATCAAAGAACATATTTCAAATAAGCAGTAAAATTTGACAACATTGGTATCATAAATTGTGCTTCTTAACCTCAGATTACGGTAAAAAACGAAAATGTCCCAGCTTGTATAGCTAATGCGCATGCACATTCTTGAGTTGATTGACAGGCAATGTCCGTATGTAGAAGCTGATTGTTTTTTGTTTTTTTACTTGTAAGGCAGGACTTCCTTTCTACATCTGTTGACCGTTGGGCGTTCCAATTTCTCCCATTCATTTCAATAGAAGTGGCCGGTCTCTGCTAAGTAGTCTCTGGTTTGATAAAAGTGAAGCTCTGAGTTCAGTGGGCCTTGTGTTTTCACATTTATAAGGTATTCAGGGTGTAAATTAGTGGTCGACTGATATGGGTTTTTCAATGGCCGATCCTGAAATACAGAGGGCAGAGTTGCCAATTACCAATATAATGTTATAAAGTTAGAATACAATAAATAATAATTAATAAAAGCAATCGAGACATGCACAAAATAAAAATTCTCTAACCTTTCTTTTACACAATATTAATCAAATTCACTCAAAAACATTTGAAAACAGAAAATGTGCTTTATCCGTTGACAAGGCTGTCACCAGAATTTTACAAAAGGCACAATGGTGAAACAGTTATCAGGTGATGACTATAATCTCTAAACTGCCAAAAACGTCATTATATCGGTTATTATATCGTCTATCCAACATGTATTGTCTATCACATGTGTAAATAGTGCTACACACACTATCTTCACTCTGAACAGTGTGTCTATCAGCTTTTCCTTCAGTTCTATCTTAGTAGAGCATGTGTGTGCCTTCGTGTGCTTTTCCCACAATGCTAAGTAAACTGGTTCCCACGTGAACCTTCCTGTTTGAGCAGCATCATTATCTCTGATTGTGCGTCTGGTCGCATGGCTTTTGTCTTACATTCATGGCCTCGGTTACCCGCATTAGGGCATGATAACATCCCCAACCCGGAGGGAACCACAGCGCGCTAATACAGTGAGCTTAAGTACGTGACCTCTAGAGTCACTATTGTCTAATAGGAGCGTTTTGTGTTTGTGTCTTCCATTCAGCTAGTTGAAGGCTTATCTGCTCAGAAACAATACAAAAAAGCACATAATGCATTGAACAGGAAGCAGCTCTAGTAGGGAACCAAACAAGGCATGAGAAGACATTACTAAGTACAGTATGTTTTTAAACAATAAAGACCATGTATTTTGAACGTTTAAAGAAAGTGCGAGTGTGAAAATCTCACCGCCAAGATGTTAGGATGTTCTGGGTGGTTGTCAGGGAATTGATATGTGGTTGCTAAGGCATTTCTACGTGGTTACTTACTGGCCCAAGCATAAAAAAAAAGCCTACCCTAAGGTCTATTGCTGTTTCTCAATGTGCGTTCTTTTGTGTTCTTACGTTCTCGTGGACTCGTTCTACATCATCATCCACTGCCGAAGTTCGATTCCAATCCTCAAGAATGCAAGTACCGAGAACGCAGGAAATTACCCGGATGTGTCCTTGATTTCGAGGATGCATCGGATGGTGACTTGTGGGCAAGAACTCGGTACTACGGTGGCAGACAATGGACATTTATCGCTTTGTTTTTTCCTCAAGAGTTTCCCGCTGTAAGCTCACGAAAGTCTGACAGATCGTGAGAGTCGTTATACTCCATCAACATTTGTTGATTTTTTGGGCATCATTTTAATACAGTAACAAACATGGAGAAAACAAGTGTTTAAAGACTTCATTCTTTTAACATGTCACTAGTTCTGCAAAAACTCACTGGTGTGATTATATTAATGCTGTCACTGGTGTGATAATGCCAGTAGTTCTCTCATTGGATTCAAATGTGCTGTGACAGTTAACTGCGCAACAGGAAGATCGCAATGGATGCATACTACATCCTCCTGTCCTTCCGAGTTTGTTCTTCCAAGGTAGTTTGGCAAGACTGGTCTTCATAAGAACACAAGTCCATTCTCTGCGTTCTTAGAATTGAGAAACACCCTATATTTTTGTCTGATACAGTATATGGCTCCTTCATAGTAAGTCTATGGGATGTTTTGCCCATTTTATCATCTGCCAGGTGAAAATAGTATGTCAGATTGCTTAGAAAAGTAATAACACACCTCTTCTCAACAAGCCACACAATTTGAGGTATCATACACATTAGTAAAACTTATAAAAGTTAAAGTGAGTTAATAGTGAGGTTTGCTTAAACAAGATACACTAAATAGTACTCTGAAAATTAATACTAAGAAGAACTGAAGTGCTGAAGTAAGTGCAACAGTGATGGTGAAAAGATAACAAGCCAGATCAATCATGCAAACCGTCCCCCGCTGTTGTCACCCTCTATACACAGTCAAAATCTGTAAGCAGGAGCGACATCAAAATATTCCATTCATAGTGTTTACTACATTTATCGCTGTCATACACATTTCCTCTTTTGCAAAGTTTCCGTGCAAAAAAATGTATTTACTTGCGCTACAAATGCAACAGTTTAGTTCTAAAGAAGTACATGTACAAAACAACTGACTTCCATCTTTCAGCTCATGTTTTGAGCACTGTAACAAACTCACAGATCAACTCCGTTTCTGATCTGTAAGAGCTCTCTAAACTAGCTTTAAGCTAGCTTCAACAGTTTTGACTCCAATCGTGACAGAAAATCTGCATTATCTGCATCAAAATTACATTCTAATCTTTCATGATTGTGATTACTCTCTAATCTCGTGATATAGCAACAGACATTAACAAGCAAGGAAATAACATTTTATTGCACAGGTAGTTCTGACTATGGGGGAAATGGCACTGCAGGAAGGAGGGTACAATTTGTAGGATTGTTTGAAATAAAAGTACATACGATGGTCACTTCAACTAAGTAATTTTGCCGTTTATGATCGATTATGTGATCCAGAGTGATTTCTATATCCAGACAGACCTTCATAAAAAAGGTTTTATAAAAATCAACCCCTGGGACTTAAAATTGCCCAAAGTTGAAGAAACACATGTTAAAATTTGATGATGAGCAAATAAGACGTACACAAAATTGGTGCAACAAAATAAAAATGTCTCATATAATATTTCCTCAAAATTGGATCTCATTTCGAATGCTTAGGCCGTCTTTTGGCTACAGGAACACCAGCGTCAAACTGCATTTTAGTTGAGTTGCACCTGGCGTAAGAGCTTGGCCTAAATTTTGCATTCTGCATCTGGAGCACCTTGATGCAATGCCTTTTTCATCACCTTTCTGCTCTGAGACTTTTGGGAAACTCATGACTCATCCTGTTCTAAATAAAGATGTTTTTATTTGTGGCGAGACAGTTTGTTTGTATAATCAACACTGGAGTTTGCCTATAGGCCTATGAGAAGGAATACGTGCCTACTGATCCAAAACCTGAAGCTATTACACAACCAAATTGCTAGCGTACCAGAATCCCCACCTTCTACTTAAATGCACTCTCATTGGGTGGTTTTGGCTTCACCCCAGAAAAAGCATTGTGGTTGATTAAGTAAGTAAATGCGTACACTAAAATGTACTAGGGAAAAATTCCCCCAATGTCACTGCCAGACACCAACATGCTGCAAAATTCTGTACCCTCAGGGTGCAAAAAGCACTATGCAAACAAAGCCCATGGTTTTCCCCAATGAACAACCCCCCTACCTTGCCAAAAGTGGTGTGTTCCGCTGGTGAAATGAAGCGGTGTGAAATTAAGGCCAGCTCACTTCAACGTTCCCTTGAGGGGAGGGCGGTCTGAGCAGGTCGAGTGAAATAGCGCCTTCTTTTACTCTAATTTCACTTGCGTAAATATAGAAGATAATTATGATAATGACTCTAATAAAGACCTGATGATACGTGCGGGGGACCAGGTTGGATAAACGTTCTTTTGGATAGCCAAACACATCCAGTACAACAGTTCTCTGTTTACTTTGGATAATTCTTGCACTAGTTCACAGCTTACTGTAACTTGATTTCGCTTATTATGAGGCAAAACAGAATTGAATGGTGAATGACTGAAATAAAAGGTCACATGTCGTGATTAGGGGAAAGATAGTAGTTGCATGCGAGTTTGTTTGCTTTTAGCAAGCAGTGAATGTAATGGCAGCAATATGGGATCAATATTTACATGCCCCAAGCCAAAACACAATAGAGTGCTCAATCAGTGCTCTTTGACGTACGGTAAAGTTACACGTGAACACCAGGGCTAGAACACGCATCAACATGAGAGAGGATATTGTGGATCTTTATGGAAAGACATTACATAACACAATGTGAATTGAAAAGAAGGTCATCTTTTATTAACTCTTTTTCGTCATATGTATTTGATATCTTGGCAAGTACATTGGAATTTGGTCTCTGCAAACACTGACAGGGTGAATCTCATGAGAACATGTCAAATTTCACCCTCAAATCCAAAGAAAAAAATAAGCAACTACATTTTTCATAAAGAAAATGAAGCATATTTTTAAGAACAATTAAGAGTTTTGTGATGACATTTTCATGACAATTAAGCACATTCTAATGAGCTTATTTTTTTTACTGTATTACAGTAATTATTACTTTATTACTGTATTAATATTACTGTACTACAATTATATTGATGATTTTTATTTAAATCTTCATAAATTAAAAGCAGTACAACAAATGCTCCCATGATGTATAAATACTTTAACTTAATCTTTTTTCAAATTCATATTACAGTATTGAGAATTAGATTTTTTTTGTTTGTTTTTTTGCATTACAGTAATGATCAATTATGATTCAATTAATAAAATAGTGCAAAAAATAAATAAATAAATAAAAATAATTGATGGTCCTAAAAAATAGGTTGAATTTGTTTTTTTGTTTTTTGTTTTTCTGCAAATGATTATTTGCTATTTCAGATTTTTATTTTATTTTTATATTTTAGAGGGGGGAAATATGAGCTCGACAATTTCTTGACAGGTTTTGTAAGATAAGATAATTGACAATAAACAACAGATGACTTAAAAGAATAACACTGACAAAAATAGGGCTAATATTGATACAGATTTCCCAATTCGATTCGGATTCAAGTGGGTATACTTCAGTTCGAATGTCCATTTTGCTTTCATAGGAAAGAAATTCTCTCTCTGCTAATGCTGTTAATTATACAGGGGAACTTCTAACTTGGAACATTACTAAAATATCCATTTTACACATTTATTTCATCATTGGCTTTAATCATTGCTCACATTTTAGGATTTTTAAAAATGCACAAATTCTGTGTATTCCATCAATATGTCTGGAAATTATATTGCATATATAAATATTTTGCTACGTGTTTATTGTTTACTTGCATAATTTGTACTATTTACGTGTATTTACATTAATCTGTAGAACACGTGGTAAAACATCACTGTCTCTTTAAGAATAGCAACAGTTCAGCGAATGTCTCACAGAAGTGTTTTGGTTGAGCGCATATTAATGAGAGCAGAGTCGAATGGCTTCTTTACTGCATCTGTGCTATTTGTAATTAGAATTAAATGTTTTTTGTTGTTTTTGATCATCTACTTATTGTAAAAACCAAGAAGGATATTAAGAGAGACCTTATTCAATGACAAATGGATTGTGTGGATCACTTCTTTGGACAAACATAATTACACGTAACGGTGTCTCGGTGCTATAATTCTCCACTAAACTAGTCAAGAGTTAGAAAGTGAAATCTGAAAATGTACTGGCCAGTGGCTAGTTATACATTTTTAGACGCATAGTGTGAAAGTTGGACGCATATGCGAATGATTTGCGCGTATTGTAGAGAGTATAAAAAATAAAATAAAAAAAAAAAGAAAAAAAAGAAAAAAAAGAAAAAAAATCGATCTTGGGGTTTAAGATTCATTATCGAGATCAATCAAATGAGGATCGTGATGAATTGAAAAATTCATATTTTTACCCAACCCTACATAAAAAAACAGTAACTTCAGTTCGAATTCTGCACTATATTTAGCAAACAGCCGCCTATAACAATGAAATGTTCTGCATTGTATTACACAAACCCAACAAATTGATCCATCTGTAACCGCAGAATGATCATTCAAAGCAAAGGTTGTGACACAGACAGCTGTTAGCTAGAAATAACACACTGCATGAGGCTAAAATCTGTTTTAAATCTGGTGGATTGAACATTACCTTTCTGGAAACTCCCACCCAAGCAAAGGGGGCAGATTACATCGTGACACATTTCTGACTACGTCACAGTGGTCATGCCAAGTTCCTCCTTGCATTTTGACCAATCAGTAAAAGGCTTTAAGGGGCAACAAAAGAAAGAGTTGTATGATTGTATGATGTCTGCATTAGTTATCCCTTTTGTTTCTCTGTGCAGTGAATCAGCGATCGCCCACACTAAAGCCAGTGACGACACTTACAACACCAGCGAAAACCCCCACCCACCAACCAACTAACAAACACCCCAAACAGAGCCCAGCCAACATAACAACCTCAAAGGCTTTAACCAGACAGAGGAGGCTTTTCCTCTAACACAATTAAACCACACAAGCATTTCTTTAAACCACCTGAGCAGAAGTCTACTGCTAGTTTTGTTATGAATATGCCATAGATATGAACAAAATAGCACTTATTAGGGGTGGGCAGTATGACCAAAATCGTATTTCATGCCAAGCCATGAGTAATTTCAATGACTAATGTTATACAAAGGATAGCTCAGACTCTAAATTCTGATTAGATAACCCACATTCAAAGCAGTTGTAAAAAAAAGGCAATATATTTTCACGTTTTTACATTAATGCACCAGAGACGTACAGTAGCTTGTCAACCGTAAACAACATTAACTCCGCTTTACTTTGTGCCTAACAACACCTAACAATTATGAACAATTTCGTGCTATAATATTAATCTCTATTATAATGCTTCACATTAATCCACATTTCTGTCACTTTTCTAAGTGTAAATAAAGTAAATAAGTGATAAAAACCATAAAGCAAAATCTCTACTATTTGACACATTTCTATAATTACACGATATGCACCAGCATATGGCCTAGCTGTAATACTTAGTGACCAAAAACTGGCAAACTTTCAGCATAATTACTGAAAACAAGACACATATTGTTGTAAGTGGGGAGAAATAACACGTTCTTCAAAACTCATCTGTCTAATCCAAAAGATCAGTTTTACCACTTATCTGCTTATTAAAACAACCACAGCCTTGTTTAATTTACTTGTCTGCTGTTATATCTTTATTTACAGCACTGACAACCTCATTAACTTGTCTAGAACATTTATACCACCCTTTAGCCTGAAGCTAGCATCGTAGCATCCCCAACATTACTGCTAGTTTGTTCACATGCTGCAGATCAAGAAACGTTAGACAGATGTCACTGTATGAATGTTGACTTGACCCCTATCAAGTGTCTTGTTTGAACGTTACCTAATCACTAGCTAGCTGTAAACGCTAAATATTGCATAATGCCGTTTTTGTGAGCAGTGTTTGCTTTAACACCATCAGGCCTGCATCTATTGAAGGAGGCTTTTTCTACACAGTGTAAATGGAGTGAGCTGGGTTCATTCATTCAGTGGAAGATAGTTTAAGATAAAATCCCACCAAAACAGCGAGCGCCTTGGATGTGTGATAGATTTATGATGTCACAGCAGGGGCAGCCCTTCAAGGGTGGGAAATACACCCCTAAATGTCATCTTAATTTCACACTTCTCGAGAAAGCCTGTAGTGGTCTTTCACTAATAAGCAGTACATGAGCTTGCTGTAAATTACTTTCAGAAGGATTTTGGGTCAGTGGGCCAGCCATGTTTCGCTCTGACAAGTCTAAATGGAGGAACAAGAAATAACACGTCATCAAAAATCAGTTTGCTACAAGAACAACAACAAAACCAGCACCTGTAATTTATTTATTTATTTAAAAAGGCCTGCAAGGCTTAAAAAATGCATATATAGAGAGTGATGTGAAAAATTATTTGCCCCCTTCCTGATTTCTTCTATGTTAGTGTATTTTTCATACTAAATTGTTTTAGATCTTCAAGCGAGATATAACATATAACAAAAGCAACCTGAGTAAACACAAAATACAGTTTTCAAATATATATATATATATATATATTTTATTGAAGCAAAAATGTATCCAAGACCTATATCACCCATTTGAAAAACTAACTGCCCCCTTAAACTTAATAGCTGGTTGTGCCACCTTTAGCAGCAACAACTTCAACCAAACGCTTCCGATAACTGGAGATCAGTCTTTCACAATGCTGTGGTAGAATGTTGGCACTCTTCTTTGTAGAACAGCTTTAGTTCAGCCACATTGGAGGGTTTTCGAGCATGAACTGCCCATTTCAGGTCCTGCCACAGCATCTCAATCGGGTTCAAGTCAAGACTTTGACTAGGTCACTCCAAAACTTTAATTTTGCTTCTTTTGAGCCATTCAGAGGTGGACTTACTCCTATGCTTTGGATCATTGTCTTGCTGCATAATCCAGTTGCACTTGAGCTTCAACTCATGGACTGATGACCAGACGTTCTCCTTTAGGATTTTCTGGTTGAGAGCAGAATTCATGTTTCCCTCAATTATTGCAAGTCGCCCTGAAGCAGCAAAGCATCCCCACACCATCACATCACCACCACCATGCTTGACTGTAGGATTGATGTTCTTTTTGAGGAATTCTGTGTTAGATTTACGCCAGATGTAACGGGACCCCTGTCTTCCAAACAGTTCCACTTTCAACTCATCAGTCCACAGAACATTCTCCCAAAAGGTTTGAGGATCATCAAGGTGTGTTTTGGCTAAATTCAGATGAGCCTTAATGTTCCTCTGGGTTAGCAGTGGTTTTCACCTCGCCACTCTTCCATGGATGCCATTTTTGGGCGGTGTCTTTCTGATAGTGGAGTCATGAACAGTGACCTTTATTAATGCGAGAGAGGCCTGCAGTTCCTTGGATGCTGTCATTGGCTTTTTTGTGACTTCCTGGATGAGTCGTCGCTGTGCTCTTGGTGGAATTTTGGAAGGTCGGTCACTTCTGGGAAGGTTCACTACTGTGCCAAGTTTTCTCCATTTGGAGATAATCGCTCTCACTGTGGTTCTTTGGAGTCCCAGAGACTTTGAAATAGCTTTGTAACCCTTCCCAGACTGATGTATTTCAGTCACCTTTTGATTGAAATACCAATTTCTGGAATTTCTTTTGACCTTGGCATAGTGTGCTACTGGGTGAGACTTTTTAGCCAACTTCATGCTGCTGATAAAGTTCTATTTAGGTGTTGATTTGATTGAACAGGGCTGGCAGTAATCAGGTCTGGGTGTGTCTAGTCCAGCTGAACCCCATTATGAATGCAATTTCATATATTTGGGGATTTAGTAACTAAGGGCAAATACTTTTTCACACAGGCCCAGCTGGTATTGGATAACATTTTTGCTTCAATAAACAACATTATCATTTAAAATTGTTTACTCAGATTGCCTTTGTATTATGTTAGATTTTGTTTGAATTTTTGAATGAGATATACTCAAAAACCGAAGTAAATACTTTTTCACAGCACTGTGTGTGTAATATATATATATATATATAATATATATATATTACACACACACACACACACACACACACTGTATCTCTATATATAAGGGCTGAAACTAATAAAAAATTGACAACAAACATTTTCGTTGTCGAATAGTCGTTTGATGTCATTTAACATAACACGAGATCATATGAAATTCACTGCAGCTTGTGCCTGACTGAGCAGAGGAAGAAAACACAGCTCACAGTCCAAATGCACACTAAACTTTCCAAACAGCTTAAGATGATGTAAATCGCAAAGTATGAGCGAATTATACAAAAATACCAAATAAGTAAATACAGAAGCACTTTCATTGTGAAATAAAGCGGAGCCAGAGCTGCCACTCTGCTTAAGCAAAAGCTGCGTGTTGAGCGTCTTTAAAGGAAACACACCTGGCATTACATCTTTAATGCAGTTATATTTAATGTGTTATAGCTTTATTACAATTCAAATAATAAGGAAGCAGATCATGTAAATAACTACAAACTCCGAAACTGGCATTTCTCTGTGCGGTCAGCACCTCTTCTATGTGTTGCGTGATGTGTCCCGATCTAAAGGGGAGAGATTGAAACTGCACCCGGCTGATGCACACTCTGTCACGGGGACGCTCGTCCCTCAAGCGTGCGCTTGCTGCAGCTAGATTATAACGTGATGACTCACAACTTATTGAATCATAATATATGCGTCACCGTGCATTTCTTATCGTGAAGAAAATTGGCAATACGCAGCTTTATTAATAAGAGAGAGTTTTTTTTTTTTTTTGAGTTAAAGATGGATTGAAGTGAACAGAAAGGTGAGAGAGGGTAGTCTTCGCCCCATTATACATGGCGACAAAATACATTTTTGATTTGTTTTTTTGTTTTTGTTGCCTTGTTTTCCAATATAAATATCTAAAACGCCTTTAAAACCATATACATTTACTTTTAGCAGCTATACTGCAGAAGAAAAAATTGTTGTCTGAGAATGTTGAATATAATATTAAAAATACAAATATCTAAAAATATGTAAAAATCCTTTAAAAAAGATGCATTCACCTGAGAAGCAGCATATAAGATATTTAGACTTGCTTTTAGAGAATATATCTTGAATATAAGTATATTTTGTCTTTACTGCACTCACTGAAGTATAACCAAGTGGAAAAATACACTTATATACAAAATACACTTATATTTAATATACATTCTCTTAAAGCAAGTCTAAATGTCTATGTTGTTTCTCAAGTAAATGTATTTTTAGACAAACATAATGTGTTTGTATATATTTTTATTTTTAGTCCTGAAATCTTTTTAGCCATTTTATCAAAATGTTTCAAATAAATTTTGGGCAAAAATAAATAAACAAATAAATAAATAAGAGTATATTCCCATATGGGAGTCTATATATGAATGAATGTTAATTTTATTCATTCATTCATTCATTCATTCATTCAATGGATGACAAATACATTACACTTTTCCTAGTTGTGTCTGTGGTAGTTGAGAGTGAGGTCATGCTTTAAATAGTAATGACTACAAAAGTAACAAAGTTCAAGGGAAACAGCCCCACACAATCACGCTGCCTTTATATGCATCCTTCGTTTGCAGCTGTCAAAGTTGCTCTTACCTGACAGTGTGTCATCCCACCCCTGAATCCAGAGAATTGCTCTAAAACACCACCAAATTTAAACCATCCTCCTTCATGCTAGAAATGGCTCTAAAACGGTTTACCTTCATTGGCAGCAAACAAATGCTTGGTTCCTTTTTGTTTTTTTCTGCCAGTCTGCGTCATATACTGTATAGTGCTGTGTAAATTTTTAGGCAGTTGTAAAAAAACAAATATGAAAATTTATAATGAAATGTATATACATGAAATGTAAAATGAGCATGTGCTCAGAAATAATGCCATTAATATTTTTTTATTTATCAATTAAGCTCATACAAAGTGTAGTAAACAAAATCAAAACAAACAAACAAAAAGAAAAATCTGTATTTCGTGTGACCATCCTTTGCCTTTAAAACAGCACCAATAGTCCTAGGTTCACTTGTGTTTTTCAAGGTTGTTGGCAGGTTGTTCCAAGCATCATGGAGAACTTGCCACAGTTTTATGTATTTACTGTAGGTTTTCTCAGTTGCTTCTGTCTCTTCATGTAATCCCAGACTGACTCAATGATGTTGAGATCTTGGCTCTGTGGGCACCATACCATCTGTTGTAGGACAACTTGTTCTACTTCTATTCTATTTGCAAATGGAATGTTTGGAAATCTAAAATGATATTTCCTGTAGACACACTAAAGCAGAAGATATAAAATAACCATCTTCAGCCAAGTGTTTTTGTAAAACATCTACTGTGCCTAAGACTTCTGCACAGTGCTGTACAAATGCTAATATATTGTATATGCTAAGCTGGAAATGCTTTGAAGGAGTGTGCTCTTGTCTATTTATGACTAAAAAAGAAATATCTTTCTCAAAAGCGCATTCGTAAAGAGAAAGGTTTTAGGGTCAAACACAAATGTATGCATTTGAGTACACAGAATTACAATTTTTGGATGAATTATCCCTTTAAGAATCAACCTTTGAAAACATGTATCGGTCAGCTACTAACCTTAATAATGGGGGGATGTATCCCCCACAAAATGTCTATGGTGGTTCTGACCCTTACTTTTTGTTAAAGGGTTCACAGTTCCTTATTTGATGCACCACTGCAACCCCCCATGTTCATGTATGCCGCAAAGCTCTGGGTTCCTTCAGAAGATTTTCTTTGTCCGTGTCTTTTAAAACAGGGCAGAACTGTGTTGTGGAGCACTGGTTGAGACCTGCTCCGTGAATAGCCCTTGTTCTTACCCTGGGGAATGTGGATTGCCTGCTGAGAAGTGTCCTTTATGCACAATACCACCCCGATATGGCCTACGCACACACACAGACCAACACATGCATGTATAGACATGGTCACTCATGCAAAAGACTTCATACTCCGTTTTCCAATACAAGGAACCTCAGGAACGGGAATGTAGTTTAATTGGAAAGTTCTTTGAGTGAACTTGTTCCTTATATATTCAATCATTTCCCACCCACCCAGAGTAAAGTTTTATTGCTCAGATGTATCTTTTCAAAGCTCAGAAGCCTTATTTGACTTTCCAGTTATGTTTAATAACTGGAATCTCTTTATCTCCAAAGTTTCTCCTAAAATTCTTTGGGAGAAATAATAATAAAAATTACAAACAAGACCATTTCTGATGTACAGTTCTTTACAGTTTTCAAAAAACTAGGCTGGAAGCGGACAGTCCATGTGTACTGTGCTGATGACGAAATTTGCATCACGCGCATTGTGCATGAGATAAACTGGTACACGGAAAACCAAAGTACACTTTGCACTTAAGGGTATAGAGGTATAAAAATTAAAGGAATATTCCAGGTTCAATGCAATTAAGCTCAATTGACAGCATTTGTGGCATAATGTTGATTACCACCAAAAAAGTAGCTTCCTTGTCCCTCCTTTTCTTTAAAAAAAGCTAAATCTGGGTTCCAGTAAGGCACTTACTATGGAAGTGAATGGGGCCTTTCCGTAAACATTACAATACTCACCGTTTCAAAAGGTAATCAAGTCAAATTTAGTCACGCACACACTACAAACTATACTCTGTTGACCCACCCTCTACCTCATGTTTCCCTTTTCTTTTCATTTCTGTGGGGCAACCCCTACGTTTTCCCCTCAGACAATATGAGAACAATGTCAATTTCCAAACAAAACCCTCGACTTGGACAGCAGCCTGGAGAGAGAGACGCAAAAATAACCCCAGAACGTTTACTTAAGCTAATCACTTCTTTGTGCCTGTCAAGCTATTTGTGCCACAGTTACATAAGACTGAAAAGAGACTCCAAAGAAAGCATAAAAGCAGGGTACAGACGTTTCACTGTGTCTGAAAGGGGTCGGCTCTCGTTTCGGAATACTCCTGAAGGGAAAATCTATGGTGTAACTGTCTCAAACTGTTCCCAGATCCAGAGCAGGGGCCCTGAAACCCAATAAACGGCCTACAGGTCTGCTTGTTTGCAGCATTATGGGGATTATTTATGACTCCGTAGAACATCCTAGATAATCAACTGCACACCTGTTGGAAAACATAACTGACGTCGGCAGGGCCCGGGTTCTGGCTGACCTTTGCGATCTGTGACGTCAAGATTTCAGCAACGTGACCCTTTAGAATCAAAGCTGAAGTCTGTTTTGTGTCTTCACCGTTCCAAAGGTGGAAAAGCAGCTCTTGCAAGAACTTATTATTATTTAACTAGCACCAGCACTTCACCTCATGACTGTGTGAGTGGCTTCTTTCACAATGGCGAGATTTTATCATTTATTTTGAGCTTATCACTGATATAGTTTTCAAATTTTGTTTCCATTTCATAACATCCCAGAGTCAAAAGTTCATGGTCCACAAGAGCAAGGTCATGTTTTGTTTTCTCTAGTCTGGCCACTAATCTAGAGCCAATATACTGTACATAATTAGATTTCAACAAACCCCAAGACACGTCCACCACTGTTTGTGCTACAGACATGAATGATACCACAAAATGTGTGGCTTTTTGAGGAGAGGTGTGCTTTTACTTTTCTAAGCAACAAGAGTTTTTCCTGGCAGACAATAAACTAAAAAGAGTGAAAACCACCAAGCAAATCAACACGTTATAAACCATTCAGAATTCCTGCAATGGCAACCACCTTCAATATGCTACTTTGACAAGAAGAGGGTTTTTGTGGAACGTAAAGTGGTTCACACACTGGAACCATCTGTTGGACGGAATATTCTAAAAACATTGTTTTCTTTGAACGTACCCAAACCAGCATCAACATTTGCTGTCCAACGATGGTGCCCAGCTATGACTTATGGGATCTGTTCAAAATTCTGCAGCGCCACTGAATATCACTCTCATAGTTTTCATAAAATTACAATAATTTCGACCCAATTCATTATCAAAGGATATACATTCTTGACTTTAGCTTGAGGCTAGAAGATACATCATGTATAGGCCATTTATCAGTAACAAGTTTACCTTTTTGTGCTTTGACAGCTTGAATAATGCCTATTGGTTACATATAGAGATATCACTTAATAATCGTCGCATGTTGAAATCTTTCAGTTTGTGCAGTTGCACCCATTTTGTTTTTCTTAATACACCAACCTGCAAACTATCAATGCCACTTTTTCTTCATTCTTGATGAAGTGCAAAAACCTTTGTATGTAATTTTGTCGGTACAGTGATTGCAGTTGATTCAGTGTTCTGGATTGTCACCTCCATTCAACGTGCAAAGAACCAATGAAAAGCTTTTTCTTTTGGTTAGGTTAGGTTAACGTAATCAAGTCTAACTGGAGGTGGTATTGCTTCAGCCTCTCTCTCAGCTGTCTGTTCACTCAGTTGGGTTCAACACATTAGTTATCAGACCATGAGCTGACAACAGCCTGTGTGTCACCCGGGGTGCTGGACATCAGTTGTTCTGTGTCAAAAACAACAACAGGGTGAGCACTTTGTCCCCGTGGTGTTGACCCCCAAACACACTGAAAAGACTTGCTTTGACAACCTGGTCTCATAAAATCATGTTACTTCCTACGTTTTTGCAAAATGATTTTTACGTGACATTATC
The DNA here is from genome assembly GCF_019703515.2 of Myxocyprinus asiaticus. Lineage (NCBI taxonomy): Eukaryota > Metazoa > Chordata > Actinopteri > Cypriniformes > Catostomidae > Myxocyprinus > Myxocyprinus asiaticus. Next base: position 4,510,414 of record NC_059373.1, on the reverse strand, counting down.
TTATGACAACTATACACTTTTACTATTGTGAATGACTTTATTGTGAATCACCAACTACATTTAAAAGCTCGTTTCAAACCGATGAAAACTGCACAGTAGCTCAACTAATAAAGCATTTCACTTGCAAAGCACAGGAGTGTGGTACAAGTCTTGAAGAGCAGTGAGTCGACACGTAAACCGAAAGTGTCATAGAAACACAACAAAATTACGTGGTTGCTTCAGCAATTGTTTTTCATCACAAATTTGCTTTTATGAGACTATCAGTTAGGTTTAGATTTAAGGTTTAGGGTAGGGAGGTTGGTTCTGTTGGTTTAAAACTCAATAGAGTATTAATCTTAAAACTTCATCTGTTTGGGAGAACATTTAATTACCTTTTAGCACCACACAGTGGACGTTTCACCTCGGAAATGTCACGAAACGTTTAAGAAACCACATAATATCATTTCGCAAAACTTTTGCTACAGTCACGTAATTTTCCGGAGATCAGGCTGAGCTTAGACTAGCATGAATTCTCATACTGGTCAGTGCTGGTTTGAAGCTGGACCTGCTAGTTCACCATCCAACAATAGTTTATGAAGCTGGTCAACCAGGCTGATTAAGCTAGTTTCGTATGCAATCTGATGGGGACCAGCAAACCAAAACACAGCACTGGAAAGTCCTGCGTTATAGTTACTCCACAATGGGCCAAAATAGATCAATTTCCAACTGAGACGTTTCAAGAAAACGCCGGCAAACCAAACGATCTCTGTGTCGGCGCCAATAAAAGAATATCGGATATGTTTTGATGTACACTTCCTCAGATGTTTTACCAGCAAAATCAAAGGGTTCTTATATTTCTAAAAAGATATATACAGTATGTTAAGATGAAATTATGCCTATGGTGTCATGACCCAAAGCTTCAAGCCTGAAGAAATTAAATCTAATGAGCAAGAGAGAGACTCGTTGCCATACTGTAGAGGACTCCAAACAGTCTGCAATGCGCTAACAGCCAAGTACTCCACATTCCCCAGATAGTGTGAAGCAGACAAAAGCATTCCATTCAGGAACAGCAGCTCCAACCTCCTACCAAAGTAGGAAACAAATCTTCCCAAAGGGCTGGAAGCCTCAAAGATATGCAAATGGAGAGGGAATTGCACACAAGAGCCAAGATTCTCTTGAATGAAAGCTGCCCCCATGCTTGGCCAAAGTTTAGTCCTGTACTCTGAGTGCACCCAGATCAGCTGGGAAAACTGGGAATGACAGCTAAAGTTACAGCCTGGTTTTATGTTTGCTTCCATGAGGGGCTAGCTTTATTAGTCTTAAAGAAACAGTTAACCCAAAAATCAACTCTGTCAATATTTATTTACCCGACCTCATGTTTTTCCAAACCTATACGACTTTTTTCTCCAAGTGGAACACAACAGGCTATTTTTAAGCAGAATGTTAGGTACTGACAGCCTTAGTCACCATTCACTTTCATTGTATCTTTTAAAATGAAAGTGAATGGTGACTGAGGCCAACATTCTGCCTAACATCTTTTGTGTTCCACAGAAGAGAAAGAGTCATATGGGTTTGAAAAACAACAACTTTAGTTTAAATGAATGATGACAGAATATTAGTTTTTAACTTTCAATGTGAATATTAAACTAACCACTATAAACTATAGCAGGTAAAACATTTTTAATGTAGCACTTTTGTTTAAACTGCGCTTTACAGAAGACATTTAAACGTATTTAAACTAGATAAATGATTATAAACTAGATACAGGGTTCAATAAGGAGTCTATTCATCCTTTCTGCATGATGTCTTTGAAACAGACCCTTGAAAAACAGTCCCTGCAGTTTAAACTGCGATCTATGCACAAATCACACACTGACATGCAAATAAAATCCTGGAGTGTTTTTATTTTCTTTCTCCACTAGGAATACACAGTAACAGCTAGCCTGTTACTCTGAACAGAATGCATGCTGTTTGCTTTAAGGCATCACGTTACACAATCACAGTAAGTCTCAAATTGGAAAAGAGGCTGGAGACTTGGCTAATGAATGAATGGCACCGTATATATCCTCAAGTGGCTCCAAGTAACTTGAGTTTAAAATGCAGAGTGTAAATCACATCATTTATAACCAGGCACGCTCCAAAAGAGCTCAAAGAATGCTTTTGTATTAAGCATGCAATAAATGGTGTGATTTACACTTTGCTTTTGGATCATACCTATCATCCAATAATTGCATGGTTGGTTACACACAAAAATCACTGCTGTTTGGAGCTGGAGCAAGTCTGTTGTTAAGTTAAAGAGTATTTAACCAGAGAAACAGCATCCTGAGAGGGAACCTATCCTCCACTGAATTTACTTAAGGTATGCCAGAGTGCATGAATAATGTGCCCTTGAATAATGAACATTCAGATAATAATAATATCCTATTAATAAGGCACATTCAAAGAGTTTGTTCCCTTATTTCATTTGTACATCTGTGAAATTAATTTATATCAATTAAATTCCACATTTGAGCTATTTTTTTGAGCTACATTTATGTAGTATATTGTGTATATGTGGATTATATCTATCTATCTATCTATCTATAAAACATGTGCACATTCATTTTAGAATAAAAAAAAAAACATTTATTCTTAAGCATGATGTACATATTAACTCTACTCGCTCTTAATAAACAGAACCCACCTTGATGTAGTTTACGGAAATAGCGCGCATGAATGGAGAGATGTCACTTACTTTGTACTTCATTTTGCGCGTCCTCCACTCTTCAATAACTCCAGTAAGAAAACAAATCCGAATTCAGTTCAGAAGAAACTCTCCTCTTATCTTTAAAACGAGACTAAACGCGCAGTCCCATCGTTGTCGCAGGTTCGAGGGTCAGTAGTTTCTCTGAGAGCACGCGGGAGGAGCACTCGTACACTACTCCGCAGAACCTACGTGTGCTCATTTGCATAACGCGCACTCATTGGTCAGCGATGCTGGGGCTGGCCCCTCCTGTTCTCATAGGGCATTGTGATGTCAGGCATTTGTTTACGCCATAAAAGGGGCGCCGACGTTTCTAGGAAATTACGTCTCTGTTAGTCATAAATGTTAGGGCTTGCTAACATTGTAATATGAGCTCACTGTCCTATAGTGTGTTGATTTTGGCTTTCTATTTGGTCTTTCGTAGACAGAATCTTTGATAAACACTGAAGCAGTATGTCACTTTGTTTTTTTTGTTTTTTCAGGATCCCTAGGTTTCCTTGGTTCCCAAATCATTTCACCAATGCATTCCCATGACTTGAGATTGCACTCACAAAGAACATTTTCTATATATCCTAAGGAATATTCTAGATCTGAGCTATATAAACACAGCCAGGGGAAGATATCCTCAACCACCTTCACTATTTTTCATTGCTCATTGATGGCACCAAATCTCATCCCAGCACATTTATTCAACAGCTAATATTTTGTCATTGGAATTAATGATGTGTGAATTTATTATGTTGGATATTAAAAGCTGGTAACACTGTACAATACGGTTCCATTAATTAATGCATTTAGTATCATGAACAAACAATGAACAATATATGCATTTTCTTTTTTACAGCATTTGTTAATATTAGTTAGTTAGTTAATAAAAATAAAAAAATTAAATTTTTCATTGTTAGTTCAGGTTAGTTCATAGTGCATTAACTAATGAGAAATGTATTAGGATATGTTAAAATTAACATTAACCAAGATTAATAAATGCAGTATAATTATTGTTCACTGTAAGTTCATGTAAACTGATGTTGTTAACAAATGGAAACTAATGAGGTTTATGTGGAAAAATAAATAAATAATGTTTTTTCTCCTACCTATTGTTGATTAATAATTATTATAATTCATGAGTTAATAAATAATAATAGCATTTATGAAATATTTCAGCTTCAAAACAAGTTAAGCTCGATCAACAGCATTTGTGGCATACATTTTACAATTTTGCCTTTAAACCCTCCAAGAATTGACCCCATTCACTTCCATTGTAAGTACATCACTCTAACCTCAATTATGGTTTTTTTGTTGTTGTTGTTGTTTTTTTTTGTTTGTTTGTTTGTTTTTTTAAACCAACATTATGCCACAAATGCTGTTGATCGAGCTTAACTTGTTTTGAAGCTGAAATATTTCATAAATGCTATTACTATTTATTTTATATATCCTAATACATTTCTCATTAGTTAATGCACTATGAACTAACCTGAACTGACAATGAACAATTTAATTTTTTTTATGAACTAACTAACTAATATTAACAAATGCTGTAAAAAAGAAAATGCATATATTGTTCATTGTTTGTTCATGATACTAAATGCATTAATTAATGGAACCGTATTGTACAGTGTTACCAGCTTTTAATATCCAACATAATAAATTCACACATCATTAATTCCAATGACAAAATATTAGCTGTTGAATAAATGTGCTGGGATGAGATTTGGTGCCATCAATGAGCAATGAAAAATAGTGAAGGTGGTTGAGGATATCTTCCCCTGGCTGTGTTTATATAGCTCAGATCTAGAATATATGTTCTTTGTGAGTGCAATCTCAAGTCATGGGAATGCATTGGTGAAATGATTTGGGAACCAAGGAAACCTAGGGATCCTGAAAAAAAAACAAAAAAAACAAAGTGACATACTGCTTAAGTGTTTATCAAAGATTCTGTCTACGAAAGACCAAATAGAAAGCCAAAATCAACACACTATAGGACAGTGCGCTCATATTACAATGTTAGCAAGCACTAACATTTATGACTAACAGAGACATAATTTCCTAGAAACATCGGCACCCCTTTTATGGCACTACATGAATTCTTCTGTTAAAACTAGTGTATAATTTGAGCTGTAAAGATGATTAAAAAATCATCATTTTTGCAGGATAACTGGGTTTAACTGCGTTATGGCAAAGAAGTTGTGTTACAGAAATGGTTAGTAAGCAATTTTATCACACTAAAATCATGTTTACATGCGTATTGTTAACGTCTTGTGGCTTTACTTTTGAAACAGTGAGTATTTTTGGTCCCATTCACTTCCATTGTAAGTGTCTCACTGTAATCCAGATTTGTACTTTTTTCATTTTTGTGGTCTGAATTCATAGTCTATTGCTATTATGGCATCCTTCAATTAAAAAGATGCATCTATAGACACACACATATAAACATAGGCCTATAGAGTATACAGTCAGATGTAACTCTTTGATTGTAATTCTATTATTTTATTTGTCTGTCATTATTCAGCTATTTATCAACATCATCCCAAACTTCCCCTATACCCGTCGTTTGCTGTTGATGAAGATGGTCTTAAGTTTAACACATGCATGTGCAGCTTGCAGTGACTAAAAATAAAATAAAAAGAATCAAAACAATACATTAAATCACTGAGAGTACCAAAAAGTACCACGGCACTAGCATGGTATATGAATATGGTAATTATCTAGTACCATGGTATACATCAAAGTACCATGGTTTTACCTTTTGAACTCAAGACACAATTTTGAAAAAATATAAATAGTGTTGTGTTACGTGAATAAGTATTTCAGAAATGCTTTAGCCCCCAGTTAAATGAATGCCACACAGTAATAGGCCTAAAGAAACAGTGGTGATAGCTTTAACTAGTATGCATCCCACTTTGAAATACAGACTGAGAACATTATAATAATCTAGCAATTTGATATACTGTACACTTATGAAAGGCTTTGTCCATGACAATAGAAATATCTAACCATTAAAGTTACCTTAATGTGGGATTTTGATCAAGATCTTACAGTCCTTGATGTCTGACAGCTTTAATTGGGTTCTTTGTGTTACTATGATCTCTTAAATCAAGCCCTCTCTGCATCAGACTACAAGAGCGGTGACTGTACCACCATGAATACAGGCAGTGTAAAAATGAGACTAGTCTTACATAACCTTCATGCTGGTAGATTAAATGTGGTCAGAACTGATTGATACAAGAAGGCTTTGTGTTTATTTTTTCCAGTCATACCTGAATATGATCACATTCCTAAATACAAACATAACAAGCTATGTTTTTTGTTGATGAGATTGCTTAAATTCTCTCTTGAGAACAGTTTGTTTTTTGGTTACAAGTCTTAAAATTCCCACATGTCATTTACCGCATGCACTGGGCATTGGACTAAGAACTTGTGTTGATCATTCATTGTGGTTTCCTTTCATGAAATGCACAGAGAAGTAGACCATAAGCCACGAACCGTGTGGTTCATGTTTCAGTTGATATGTCAACAACATATCTTAAAACTTATGAAAAGAACTATGAATTTACTTGAGCTAATATCTTGTTGACATGGTGGGTTCACATATTTCGTGGGGGTTTTGAGCAAAGACAAATGTTTGCTTGCTGAAAACTTCTTTGACCCTGCTGCTAAAAAAGACCAGCATAGAATTGTCATGCCTGGTTTAAACTGGTTTGTGCTGGTTTTGATGCTGGTCTTGCTGGTGGGTCAGCAGAGCCATACTGTTCACTAGCAAAACCTAGCAGGTGACACTGGTCAACTATTGTGGCTTGTCTGGTGATATTGGTTCACCAAGGAAGTCTTGCTTGGTTAAGATTGATAAGAAGTCTTGTTGGAACACCAGCACACCAGCATCCCATGATGGGGTGCGTTAGCCAGAACATAACATATCTGACATTAATGATACTAATAGTTAAACTGAGAACTGTATAAAGAACGCTTTTATGCTTAAATGGTTCTTTGTAAAAGATGTTTAAAGTTCTTTTCTCCTTAAAGGGATAGTTCACCTAAAAAGGAAAATTCTCTTATCATTTACTCACCCTCATGCCATCCTAGATGTGTATGACTTTCTTTCTTCCGCAGAACACAAACAAAGATTTTTAGAAAAATACCTCAGATCAGTAGGTCCATACAATGCAAGTGAATAGTGACCAGACCTTTGTAGCTCCAAAAATCACATAAAGGAAACATAAAAGTAATCAATACAGCTCCAGTGGTTAAATCTATGTCTTCAGAAGCAATATAATAGGTGTGGGTGAGAAACAGAACAATATTTAAATCCTTTTTACTCTAAATCTCCACTTTAACTTTCACTTTCAAACTAAACAGGCACCACATGTGACTTTCAGATGTAAAAGTGAAAGTGGAGATTTAGAGTAAAAATAGGACTTAAACTTTGATCTGTTTCTCACCCACACTTATCATATCGCTTCTGAAGATATAGATTTAACCACTGGAGCCTGGAGTCACTGGATTACTTCTATGTTTCACCATTCACTTTCAGTGTATGGACCAACAGAGCTGAGATATTCTCCTAATTATCTTTGTTTGTGTTTTGCTGAAGAAAGAAATGTATACACATCTAGGATAGCATGAGGGTGAGTAAACGATGAGAGAATTGTCATTTTTGGGTGAACTATCCCTTTAAAAAGGATTCTTTCTAGCACCAAAATGGTTCTGCATTTGTAGTAAGTGAAATAATCTGGTGCTTTTAAGAGCTGTTGCTTCTTATGAACGTTTAGAAAGATTTACTTTTTCTAATTGGATTTTTCTAAGTGTGATTTCTGAATTCAGATTTTTTTTTAAGCCCCAAAGAAATGTTGCTTTTGGTTAATAAGCATCTGAAATCAACTGTACAAAAAGATGCTTTGCTTCCAGAAAGATGCAAGTATAGCAGTTACTTTCACACAACCAGATATTAGACTGCAATCTACAAATAATCCACAAATGAAAACAATAATATATAGAAATGTACTCACCCGTAGCTGAGTGTCAGTATTACTGAGCGAGATGTCTTATGAGTGAAGTGAAGGATGATGGTAAAGATGTGAGAGGAAACGCCCTGGATGTTGTCAGCTCGCAGCAGACTGGGGTGTGACTACCTGTTTACAGTACGTGTGTGATCTTTCTGCATATGCAGTTATGAGTATTGACTTGCAAACATGCAGAACACCAAGAGCCACAGTACCTGTGAATGAGAACTGTTAGTTATATTGAACTTCTGATACTCCACTGAAACTTAAATGCAAATTCTCTGAGTGAAACTGACTTTTAATCCTATTTTGTAAGGTTCAGTCTTGATTTCAGTTTTGAAATTCATTTAGGTATGTGCTTTATTAGGATTTATTGTGAAATTGATTGAAAACAAATTGATTGCTAAAAACAACACACAGAGTTATAAAAGGAAAGTTCACAACAGTATCAAATGTATGTATCCCTTGTTGGTCCCACTTTATATAAGTTGTCTTTCACTAATAAACACTAACATTAAAATACATACAGTACAGTCTATTTATTGTGTAACTACATGTTTTCTGCAAAATACTCACAAGATTCACATTTCGTGCTACTGAGGTGGAGGTACGGTTAGGTTTAGAAGTAGGGGTTAGGGTTAGGGTTAGCGTTAGGTTAGGGTTAAGGTTAATTGTGTATTTACATTCAGGGTTCCTGCAGTCAGGGAAAACCTGGAAATATCAGGGAATTTTAAAATTGTGATTTCCAGGCCTGGAAAAGTCATGGAAATTAGTCAAATCTTCAAAGTCATGGAAAAATCATGGATTTATATAGGTATGTATATATATATATATAGACTGTCATGTTATTTAGAATACCTGATTAATTAGGATGCTTTCACACTAGCACTTTTGGTGCGCACCCGGGTTCGAATGACGTCAATGTTTGGTTTATTTTGATAATGTGAAAATGCTGTTTTCCGGATTCGGGTGCGTACCCAGAAACTGCACCAGAGTCCGCTTGAGAAGTTGGTCTGGAGTACGGTTCATGTGAACTCCAGCAAGGTTCGCTGCTGTTATAAACGCAATTGTACCAAAGCGTGGAAGTGAACCGCTTGTGATGACGTATAATTCGTGTCTTTGCAGGGTCCTGATCGCAGTTATTATGATATAATGCATTTCTCATACCTGCATGTGTCCAAATAAATCACTTTCAGAAAGCAGCTCACATTCTTCACATCTCTTGCATTGCATCTGCGGGTTAGCGGCAGACGAACGCCAATATTCATCACATTATTGGACATACAATGCATCCGCAGGAAACAAACACAAGTGTCGTTCTGTGCATGTAAAGTTTTGGTGGTAAATCTAAAGAGATGAATACTTTAATAACACATTGAAGCTGATGTCTTCTTGACTTGTTGCCTAGTTACAGTGGTAAACAGCTGCCGATTGTACTCATGTTAATGACGCAGTCGGACCGTGGTTCGAACCCAAATAATATGATGTGAACAGAGAGACCAGCGGGGGCAGGGGGAGGAAACAAACTCTGGTGCAGTCCAAGCAATCGAACCAAGTGTGAAAGCACCCTAATTCCCGCCCATTTTAGGATTCACGCAAAATGTTTGTATGAATTAAATTTAAAATGAAATGTTTTCAGTTGAACTTTTATCAAACAGTGATGTGGTTTTGTTTTTTTACAAATTTGCGATTATGTAGTTTCGGTGCCATTTTCAGAATGAAATGTTTTGACATGGAAATTAGCAAGTCATGGAAAAGTCAAGGAAATTCGTTAGTTCAAAAGAGTGGGAACCCTGTACAGTGTAACTACATATGAAAACAAATTCAGGTGCTATAAATGTAAGTACAATGCAACAACACGTATGCACATAATGAAAGCTACATGAATGCTGCACTGTTGTTACTTGACTTCAACATGTCGCATGTTTAATACAGTGAGTGCCGTTATTTAAATGTTTTTTATCCAGTGTGTCTCAATCTGGGCAAATAATGAGTCAAGAAAGAGTTTTTAGAAATAACAGCTAAAATTGCTTCTGGTTTGTTCATCATATTGGAAATGGAGTATTCTGTGCAGTTCTTTGTTCCTGTATACTGCTAATGTTGGCCATGTCCAGATATTCCATACAAAAAATGTGCATACTGTGCACAGTATACATACTTCCTACCGCTGAATTAGTTGGAGTATATGGTACAGTAGTATTATTGTGTAGCCCATAGTCATTTTTGCAGATCTCGTGTTCATGAGTTCCTGTAGACTCAGTTTCCCACTCTTTGTCTCAGGACTACAATCATATCTGCAATCATATACTGTATCTCAAAACAAGCATTTGTCATACTGTACATTACAGGCAGCTGGGACTTGGGTTAGAGGGAACCCTCTAAGACACAAAGTGCAAGATTTTGTTTTTGTGTGCCTGTTTCCTTCATAAACATCCTTATAAAACCGTCTCCTCATTATTCTTATTTCAACAAGATTAAAGAAGAATACTACTGAGAATTTTTTCCTTGCATTTAGCATTTTTTACTGCATTAGGATTAGTTATGTTAATTAGTGGCACTTGCTATTGTTCATACTGGTGATCAGGGGCATAGATTCCAGGGGAGATGGGGGTTGGGTGGGGGGGATGGTGTAACCCGCCCTTCCAATAATAAAACAAGCAAGTACACCCCAGTGTAAACAGTCTGTACTTTTTAAGCAGTTTGACTTACGATTTTTGCCTGCTTGGCGATAAAATGAAAAAACAAAAAAACAAAACAGATTAACACCGAAGGACGGATCCGAGCCATATCAGAATATCATAGAGATTTGGGGGTGGGCTTTTTTGACTTGGGCCAGTAAGTAGCAACCTCTGTTTTTAAGAAACATTGCCTTGGTTTTTTTGCAGAGAACATTTACAACACTAAATAAACCTCATCTTAGACTGAAAGCTCATTCAATCTAGGCTTGTATAACCAAAAAGCCTTTAGTCTGCGATGTCATGAAATAACAAGGGAACAGAGTTATTAGTTTTAGCTAAAAGTGATCCACGCAATGTTCTGTAGTCAGCTGTTGCCATAACGATGGTTACCAGGGCCATGAGATTTGTGCCTGTTCTGTACTGGTAAAGGTTCTAGGTGGTTGCCGACTGTTGTTGGTGGGTGATGCTTGAGAACTATTTTTGTGTTTAACAGCTGAGCTAGCCAATTAAACTTGCATTGCACACGGTTCAGCACAATGGGTATATTCTGTTCGGACTCTAGAGGGACTACAAGTGCAAAACACATTTATCTTACAGTTTAAGGAGTTTGTCTGCGATGTGCACATGGTTTTGTGAGCTGAACCGAGGGAGTTTGTGGACTGACTGCAACAATCTGATAAAACAATAAAAAAAAAAAAAATAAATAAATAAATAAATAAAAAATGCAGGGCGCACTGCAGCGTAAAAGCGAGTTTCTCTGTGATGGAGTGTGTATGCAATTTTTCCGGCATGTGTGCGTGATTCCTGAGTTTTACTCTGGACAGGAAGTTTGGATGAAACAGAGTATTTCTGTAAGGACCTGCAGAAAAAAAAAAAAACACAAAATAAATATTTATTTCCCTTAGACAGCAATTATACCAAGTTACAGAGTAAATTGAATCTTTTGCTTAAAGGAATATTCCCTGTTCAAAAGTTAAACTCAATCAACTGCATCTGTGACATTATGCTGATTACTAAAAACAAAAAAACAAAAACAAAAAAAAAACTTGTCCCTTCCTTTCTGTAAAAAAAAAACCAAAACAAATTCTGGGTTACAGTAACGCACCTACAATGGAAGTGAATGGGGCCAATTAGTAAATGTTTACAATTTAACAATACACATTGTTTTAAAAGTATAGCCACAAGAAGTAAACCATATGCGTGTTAACATGATTTTAGTATGATTAAATTGCTTACCCTTTTTGTGTAAAGTTATTCCCAATTTTACAACTTTGTTGCCATGACGATGTAATGCAGTAAACCCTAAAACAACCGTAAAAACTGCAATTTATACAGCTCAAATTATACACAAGTTTTAACAAAAGAATGAATGTAAGTGCTTTTATAAACTTAAAAGATTCACACTTCTGCTTTAAAACCCTCCAACAATTGGCCCCATTCACTTCCATTGCAATAGTCAAACAGGAGAACTCAGTAATTCTCCTGAGCAATGAAAGACCAACCTGTAAGTAATACAAGTTTCCTCTTGGGACAGTCAGGGATAAATCTAAACTAACTGCCACGGTCAAGGGCACAATGACGATTAAACTAGGATCTCAGCAACTTTCCTACTTGAGGTTGAACGTGAAACTATTGTGTTAGCAGCCTAGATCCTATAAGATAGCATTAAGGTACCGCCCATCCAATCCATCATCAGAATAAATCAGTTAGGTATCCTGCGGCATCAGCAAAGTCTTGACAGCCTGTCTAATTCTTTGTCTGTGTGTCTCTCTTGCTCCTTTATAATCACACTGACCTTTGGTGACCCTGTAGCTACGCAGCATTGTGTAAATAAAGAGCTATGAAACCTTGACTGTTTGGAGATGGAGAGGCTTTATTCAGAGTTATCACCTCAGCAAAACACCAGTGTAAGACCCCTGCCAACAAATCAGTGTGTCTTTGAAGATCGTACCTTTAGATGAGTCTTATCTGGACTTGTATAAGGAACCCTGCAGTGCGTAGACGATCGGTTGTTTCCTTGGGGTCTTTTAAAAGATGAGCTGTTGTTTTCATACATGGATTTCTGATTTAAAAATGTATTCCTTCCCCAGTTTTTAACATTTACACTGGGGCAAAGAAAAGATTTGGGGGAAGAAGAAAAAAAAGGCAAATTAAATATTGATTATATCCCCCCAAAAAAGTGGAGATTTCAAAATGAGAGGGGGCATGTTTCAGGTCAGGTAACATAAAACTGAAATAAATGTAGTACACACAACTTGTGTGCTATATTGCAAGTCTTATAAAGCCATATTGCTTTGTGTATGGAACAGACCAAAATATAAGTTCACTTTAAATATAGTGAAAACCTTGGTGCTATATATATATATTTATATATAAAACTACTGTGCTTGTGTTGAATAAAAGAAAACAATTATATTATGTGGTCAGAGTGGCATGGGGTTTAATAAGTGATGATATTTTATGAATGCAGATTTTATGAACTGAACTCCCCAACCCAAACCCCAAACCTAACAATCAGTGGAGTAGAAATTAAATGTTAGGGGAAAATATTCAACTTCCGAATTGCTCTCGTCACTGATTATTTCAGCACGGATCCGAACCCGGGTCTCCGACACGGTTGATGCAATGCATTTCCAGTCACGCTTCAAGGGAAGGTAAACATGTTTGAACCGATGCAAAAATGTCTGATTGGAGATGCCGCTTGTGAGTGAGTCGGCATAATGTGGCCGATCCTAGGGTACCTGATCTCTCGGAAACAACACGCAGACTTTCCGTGTGATTATGTTGTCACTAGAGATGTGCACGAGTAATAGAGAACTCATTCTGCACCAGCTACTTAAGTATTAAAAACACTTCTCGAATATCACAAATTCATTTTCAATGAGCAGCGCTGAATTACACTGTTTTCCCTCTGTATCTCTCACCAAATCTCGCAGTTACAACTGAGTCCACTGGGGGACGCTGGGGATACGTGTTGCTGAGGTGTTGGATGAGAGAAGAAGATATATCATGGCGTCTGTGCTTCTAAAATAAATCCAAGTTATCTTACAAGGCAATATTTGTAATATTTTGGTTCTTATTGAATTCTACTCTATTTGTATTCGGTTCTTGTTGGAGTCATGCACACCAAAAGACGAGGATCTGCTTTTGAGATGGAAAAAATGTGAAGTGAGCTCAGAAGCTGATCAGACCAGTATCTGTGTATGTGCGTAAAATCTCTTAACACAGGCAGAGCGCATTATATAAAAAGCAAACTTTCAGCACTTGTTTTTCAGTATAATAACATGTAAAATGATAAAAATGTGATAGCCTTTCTGTAGACTCAGAGTTTATGGCTGTGTCTCGTTTCAAAAGCTGCATGCTAGGTAGGACGCATCCTTTGAAGGCTGCAGTATACCGAGTGTTCTCCTTAAGTCTCGTTTAAACGAGACGGCCTTCGTAGGACAAACGGACACATTACGTAACATGGTTGGTATGACAGCACGCCACTCTTTAACAAGCGCGAGTGCTTTGCGTGAGACGGTAACAAAGTCCCTTTAGAAGGGAATGTATGAGGTACATTTTTGGAGAGTTATGATGTAAAGAGAAAAGTAAATAGATTTTACAGGTGTACTTTTAGTCTAATACTTTATTTGAATTAAATATTAATATAATTATACATATTTTATACTCTGCACCCATCTACTGAGGTACTTCAACTTGGGAATTAACATTACTTGCGTTTGAACATCATATTTACGGGCAAATTGGCGTTATTTTTTTTTTTAGACATTTCCGTTGAAGCAAAGAATTGTGGGTTGTGAGTGCCCACGAAGGATACACCTCATGCATCAAAGAAGGTCGTATTCGAAGGCTGCATTCGAAGTGTTCTACTAGCTTTTATGAAATGAGACAGCTTCGATGACATATGCGGCCGAGAAATGCGACCTCTGGAGGATGCATCCTTCCAAACAAGACACAGCCTATGTATGTGCATTACCCTCATGACATCAGTATTCAAGTAGGTATAGCTGCAGGCTGGAGATCTCCAAATGGGGCGGAATCTCCAAAAGAGGGCGGGGTTGCTCCAAAAGGGGTGTGGTTGCTCCAAAAGGGGGTTGTGCCAACTCCAAAAGGAGGCGTCACTTCCATTCACAGGCTCCCTATATCTTCAATGGTGATTTGGAGCAATGCCTGCAGCTATACCCTTCTCTCAGTATTGGTTTCTCTGTAAGCTCCAGGTGAGAGCAAATGTTTTTAAATCTTTTTTTGCTTTCCATTTTTATGAGTGCATATTGTTCATAAAAAAATAAAAAAATTCCCAAAAGAAAAGCATAGTTTGTTGAAGTTATCTTATTTTGATATCTTATCTCATGCAACCGTTCTTGGTAATGTTTGTGAATAAAACAAAATATAAGATTTACGTATGTGTCATACATGTTTTTTTAACATGCATTTTAATTTACGAGTAATCGGTACTTGTTTTTTGTGGGTTAGAGTACTCAACTACAAAATTACTCAAAAATGCCCATCCCTAGTTGTCATTTCCATTGTAAGTGCGTCACGGTAGTCTAGATTTTTGCTAGGAGGGACAAGTTTTTTTTTTTTGTTCTCAATTGAGCTTAACTTGTATTGAATCTGGAATATTGCTTTAAGGAACCAGAATTATTTAGAGGAATCAGAACCGTAATCAGAACCAGAATCATTAAATTCCTTATTCCCATCCCTATATATAACTGTGAGATTAGAGTTAAGATTCACACAGTTCTCCAGCAAAACCGAACAATAGATGATTTGAGAACATAATTAGATTAATTTGGACACAATAACACCACACATCACCTGCTCTGTCTCTCTCTCTCTCTCTCTCTTTCTCTCTCCCGATCCTTTTCACTATTTTTTTTCTCTCTAGAAGTTTAATGGCATTGCAGTGAGGACAACAGTGTGTGTGTGTGATTTGAGTGATGATGCGTGGTAGGGTGTTGACAGTTCCATTTCCAGTGCGAGACAACCTGCAAGTCCCAAGAGCTCTGAATGAGCCACCTCTGAGCAATAAAATAGTGTAATGATAATGGATTTGTGCCATATACACCATCACAAAACTATTCCTTACCATTGCCGTAGAACTTGGGGACATGTCCCCGCTGTGAATCATGTATCTGTCCTTGTTTATTTATTTTTATTATCAACCCTGAAAATTATTTAGTATGAGATACCTTGCAATTGTGTGACTGTGAGTCTGTCATAATCAGACAAAAAACTGAAGTCCCCCCTTTGTTGTATGAGTTGGTATCGTAAATATTGTGCAGTCCCCTCT